>NC_048302.1:35173421-35473421 GCF_013100865.1 Trachemys scripta elegans | reverse complement strand
AAGGAAAGTGTCCTAGTCACTGAGCTGTGGGATAGGCTGATGTGAGGCTGTCTCAATCTCTCCTGATGAAGCTGTTCCACTGTGAACAAATAATGGAGTGACTGGATCTGGGATCTCTGATCCAGGTGGGTGTCCCATCGCTGGACTACAGAGTCATAGTATCTTTCTCTCTCTCTCTCTTTGCCCACCCCCATGCCCAAAGGACTGCTCCACTGTGGATAAAAACTCAAATAGTCATTTGGTCAAAGAGAGAGAGATAGTGAGAATAGTTCAGTGTTGTCTGTAAAGCTGCCTGCAGTGAAACAAAAGGATGAGTAGAAACCCCAGAGCAGACTGCTAGGAAGTAGACCACTAACCCCAAATTGGTTGTGAGTTCTATACTTAGATTTCACCAACCAATTATCAAGTGAAAACTCCTCAGGTACTATAACAGCCTAAACATGGAGTCTCTTGGGTACTCCGATCTATCTTGCCACCCCAATGAGCATACCTTTGTGATAGTCCCTTACACCAAGAATTACAGTAATATTCAGGTTACTCCCAGTTCCAAAGGACCAGTCACTTACCCCAGGTCAATTGCATATTAGATTTTACACCAACAACAAAGCTTGTAACCAATCCTATGATGAACTATATAAAGATTTATTAAATCAGAAAAGGAAATTAGAGAGTTATTTACAAAGTTAAAGTTGGTAAACATATATGCACAAATGAGTTACAATCTTAAGTTTCAAAAATAGAAGCTTCTATAATAAGCAAGCTCTATATGACCTTTAGGCTAACCCAAGCTAAGCATAGCTTGCTTATGGCTAGTAAACCTTGCGTTCTGAGTCCAAGCAGCATAGATATACAGTTTCATCTTGTTAGGGGGTTTTAATTCCCCTCCTCCCTTGTGGTCTGATCGGCAAAAACTCAGTTGACAGGAGGAATCCACTTGCATGACTCATCTTCACAGGAAGGGGGAGGGCAGAACAACCAACACTTTTTGTCCTCTTTAACATCCCACAATAGTCCATCGGGTATTGATGGATCTTTCCTGTTGGGCAGGATAAAACACCTTTTGTTGGAGATCAGCACTTCTCACTAGTTAATGTCTCTCCTGTTTCATGATTTACAAAGTTGCAGAAGCTCACAATACAACTACTCAAATACTACCTTACAATAACAGATATAGATATTAAAGTGAGATTAATGCACTCAGCAAGTCATAAGCATTCAATAAAGTCTAAACACCAAACATATTCTTATAATTCTGCTATTTATTTGAACAAAACTAACAGACAGGTAAGTCAGACTGATTCCAGCTATGTACTTGTTAGTTTCAGTTGAGACATGGGCACTTTGCCATGAGCTGGCACCATCGGGTCTGCCAGTATCACAGTTGCTTCCAAGAGGAATTGAACTGGTGCTGCACACAGGGACTTAGGTCCCTTTATTGTTTTGTGGATCTCACTCTTGATAAGTAGCATCACACTGGAACTCATTTTATAAAAGTTAGATGCCCAGTCAGAAAGATGAGTCTCTCTCTCTCCCTCAGCATTAGAAGGTTTGGCTCAGGAGGTTGCGGGGTGGGAAGGGGAGGGATAGTTTGAAGTTCATCTCAGTCTTTTCCAGGTCAGGTAAAATTGCATGTGCCCCACTGTATTATTTTTTGTTTGTGTTAAGTGCACAGAAAAGAGGCAGCTGTCTGACACATAGATGGCAGATTGAGGTACAAACAGCCAAAAACTTGTTTGGCATGAATATGAATATGTAATATTGAGTAATAATGCTTTGCACTGATATGGAAGCTTTAGTATAGAAATCAAAAAAGCATTTTAAGTCACATAAACACAGAAATAATCTGTTCATCAGTTACAGATTTATTCCCTGGGGTTGCTGCATTTCCATAAGCTTAAAATAGCCTTATTTAAGCCTCACAACATCCCTTCAAGGGAACTATATATATATAGTGTGTGTGTATAAACTACAAATATGTCCATTATACAGATGAGAAAATGGAGGCGCAAGGTGGCTAAGTTAATTGCCCAAGATGATACAGATAATAAGTGAGATGGTTGGGAATAAATTGGTGAGAAGGGACTGCCAGACCATCAGCTTTAACCACCATGCAAACTGACACAGCAGCCAAATTGTCTTAGAACTGGAGGCCAGAGTTCAGTGTGCAAAACATGCATATGCACAAGGCATGCACATTTGTGCATTCCATGTCCTGCAGTTGTGGATTTAGGAAAGTGTGCTACAGCTGGCTAATCAGATGTATAACTGTAATTTTGCTAAATGCATGTGCAGATGTATGGCTTACATGGTTAAAAAACAGAAAAGTTATTTAATAAAAAAATTAAAATTTCAAACTTATTTCTATTTCACAAGGTTCAAAATGAAATCTATTTTCTGCTTTTCACTAAATAGTCCACATTTTTAGATTTTTTTATCAACATTTTTATCAAAAAATTTATTGAATTTTTTCCATCAAAATCATTTTCTAAATCATGGGGTTCAGTAAATGAACATTTCTGATAAAAATTTTTTGCTAATTCTCCAAACACATTACTGCTAATCAAAGATGTGAAGCCCACTGAGACAAGGTCCTCATTTTAGTGACATACCACAAAGCTGAATTTCCATGATGCACCAGTCCTACACTGAACAACTTCATACGAACCATTTCATTGTTCTTCAAATGAGAAATTGATTGCAGTCCTTCTTCAGAAATATTACCCTCTAGAACTAGGGTCAAGGTAAAAGAAAATAAAGAATTTGACAAACAGCCATTATTTATTGGCCATTTCTATTTCTCCCATAATATGAAGAATTGACAAAATGCCGAGTATTAAATTAGAAACTATGCAGACTTGTGTTTATCAGGTACCTGTTTAATGTTGGAATATTAGAAACAAACAGCATATTTTCTTTTGAGAAGGCAAATTCTAGACTTTATTTAACTGTGACATAATGAAGACATTTCTCTTCTAAAATTCTATTATTTCTAGTAAAACTGCATTCAGACATGTGTCACATCAATCTTCTGGCTTCCTACCCATGATAGGTTTTCTATTATAGCACCATAAATTAGAAAGTATAGAGCTGATTTAAAATTATTCATTTGTACATGGTTACTTCCATTTAATTTTGACTGCCTCTCCCATGTGCCATTTTTTTTTCTTCATCTTTGCAGTTTAATATTCTTTTATCGCTACATTGGTTCACCAATAAAAGACAAGCATTGTAGGTAGCGCTGAATTTTCTATTTAATAAAATGGAATAGGGAAGGTACTGTAGTTAGGAGTTTTTAGATAACAAAAGTCCATCCACGCTTTTCAATAGCCTAATTGTCCCTACGCACTTTTACCCACAGATGCTCAGATTTGCTTATGTACATATGCTCAGACCAGATGGAGCAAACAATGTGGATCATGTTGCAATAGATGTTTTCTTTGGCATATTGTTATTAATAAGAACCATATTTATGACTGGGCTAATAATATGCCACATTACTTGCAAGAATCTCCTCTTAGTCATTCCAAACCCTATTGTATTTTTCCAACTAAAAAACATAACAAAATGGGATGGGCCTAATGACAGGAGGGTTTTCATATGGTATCAACACAAATGGAAAATCCAAGGTTCAGCAATATACCTCGGGAGATTCTTAAGGAACAGTTAGTCCTCACAATTGCCAGTTCTAATGCAAATTGATAGACCATGACACAGCTGTGCTTCAAGTAGATGATGTGGGTACATATAACACATCTAGGCCAATCATCTCACAGGAGGAGGGTGGCAAACTGGGATTCTGTGAGGCTTAATTAATAATTGTTGGTAAAGTGCTACAAAATAGCTGATGCAGGGTTCAAACTAGTATTCTTACAAGCAATCCTGAGAGAAAATTGATGACAGAATGAATTATGAGCTCTCAATAAAGGAAGCTTAATGGCAGTCAAGCTAGATAATCTCCCATTATGAAAGGGATTATTGTAATAACAATGAGACAGGAGAGTGATTGCTGCTTTTAATATTTTATATTACTAAATGTTTTTAATGGTGTTTTAGTACTGAGCATCCTGGGGGCCAAGGGTTTCTAAAATGAGCTAGTCTGCCTGCTGAAAATGAAACCGGGCAGGCAGAATTTCACTAGAGGATTTCATTACAGGGGTTGCTGTTGGGAGATAATTGACCACAATGTGTAATGGCTCAAGAGTTAGAATGCTAAAAAATTCTAAGGCCATTATTTCTTGTGTCCCCTTCTTAGCTCTGACAGCCTGCGTTTACTGTGGGCTTATCATTCAAGCTGAAACAACTGTTTTCTCCAGCATGCTTTGCTCTTACTTTGATGAATCCATCCCTAATCTTTAGGATTGCCTAGATGAGTTCCACCATCACTGCGATGCTCTACTGTCTAGTCAGCTTCTGAAACAAGCAGAATCGATGGTAACCGAAAGCTGATTGCAGAGATGTTTCATATTCTAATCATTTGCAGGATAGCTGGAGCTGGAGTCATTATGGGTATACAACTCTCTTTTCAACGTCCAGAACTGCTATTATAGGTTGCATAATTCTCAGGCCACTTTAAGAAGCAGACACACTTGGGAGGAAACAACTGTAAGCCCTCTTGGTTGGTATTGACAGTGCAGAGCTGCAGATACAGCTGGTGTGGAGGAAAATATTGATAGGAACCTGAACTATGGGTTTGGGGGATGGAGGAAATGCAGATCAGAAGAGAAAGCTATAATGTTAAAATCTTTCAACCACACTTGAATAGATTTAACAGTCCTAAATCACCACTTTAGTAACTGTGGGTATTTCTTTGGCCTATTTCCTTTGGCCGATCTGGGTGAGCCAGGATACAAACAACTGAATTCTGCTCTTAAAAAAGAAACAGAAAATCACAGGCTACTTACATAAAGATGACTCAAAGATAAAGTCTTCCATCAGCTTTGTCAGCACTGCAGGCTCTGGGCCTCAAAACATCTACTCAGTTAAAGAGAATTAAAAACTAACTACCACAGCTAATAATTAGCAGCTAATAATTTAGCAACTAATGATACAGCCCCTAATAATACATGATTTTGAAAGGTACAGATAAAACTTTGAGAATATACAGCATATAAAAAATAATTCATTTTCCCCACTTACATGATTTGCTTGCAGCATTTTCTGTCATCAGACCAATAGGAAAATACATGTTAATTGGATGATTGACTTATACATTATTTTAATTGAAATGCTAATTGAAGAACTAAGTATAAGGCAACTTTAGCACAACTAAATGATAGGAAAAATATTTTAAAAAACCACATTTGCATTGTATAATTTTGTCAGTGATTTTTATATTAATTACCATCCATTGTTTTCCTAGACTAGCTGAAATGGATGACAATGCCAAAGATAAAAATCAGTGAATTTTGGAGTCAGGGAGCAAAATCTTTACTTGTTCATTTATTATGACCATAATTTCAGCTTAAACTTTCAGACTCTAGATAATATTTGAGAATCTCAGCAAGGGAAAAAAACCAGAGCAAACAATGAATTTAGAATGGATACAAATGAGATGGTTTTACCAAGGTCATTTACACTTAATGTCATTTCATAGTGAAATGTTGTAGCTCAACAACTATAGTGTAGTCAATTGTGTTGTAATCCACATTGTCCACCTGTAAGATAGAAACTTTCAAATACGCTAGAAAGGATGAAATTTACTTTTAAGCACCAGGAGCCAAATGTTTTTCCATGATGTAACTCCTTTTGACCTAATAGATTTACATAAGCTGTAGATTTGGCATATGGTTTCTGAAGAAGGTGATTTAATTATTCATAGAGGTAGTCTGTGTCATTAGAACTGTAAAATGCTTGTGTAATCTTCTTCCACTGGAGAGAGCTCCTTACAGAGATAATATGCTTTTTATATGGTGACAGATTGTCCCTGATTCTTGCACTTGTGCAAGGAGATTTTTCTGTACCACACCACTTCAGATATGCCCCATGCAAGGGCCAGCAACAATGAGAGGAATTCAGAGAACATTTCTTCCTTCTACCTCCCAGGGCATGTGCCATTCAAGGGGATGGGGAGAAAGATCTGTCAAATGTGACTAGCTCCATTTCCCCCTCTCCCTAGGCTTCAGATCCTGAGCCAAAACTTCAAAGCACATTCTATATAGCTATTTTGAGAGTGTTAACGCAAACCCTGCTGGCCAAGTCTGTTGACCCAGACTGGGAGGCTCACCCTGCTTGCTCTAAAATGCTGTGCATACATACCCCAAAAGGCTTCCCATTGTTTAACTGCAGATATCCAGTACATTCACATTTGTGTAGAGTTATGTTTCATATTTTATACATGGGAAACCTGAGGCATAGAAACATTAAGGACAATATTTTCAGTCACAGGTACCAGAAATTGGTCACATATAAATGAATGGCTTCATTTTTTTCAAATGTGCTACTGGCAGCTGTAGGTGTTCAAAACTTCTGATTACCAGGATGCTCTTTGGGAGGATCTAGGTGGATCTTGGTGTTTAAACTAGGGCTGTTGATTAATTGCAGTTAACTCATGTGATTAACTCAAAAAATAATTGTGATTAAAAAAATTAATTGTGATTAATTGAAGTTTTAATCACACTGTTAAGCAATAGAATAGCAAGTGAAATGTATTAAATATTTTTGGCTGTTTTTCTACATTTTCAAATAAACCTCTACCCCAATAGAACGCGACTTGATATAACATGAATTTGGATATAATGCTGTAAAGCAGCAGGGAGCCCCAGGCCCTTTAAAGTGCCACCCAAGCCCCGTTGCTTTACCGCGTTATATCTGAATTCGTGTGGAGACCTGGGCCCTTTAAATCACCACCTGAGCCCGGCTGCCAGAGCTTCATTGGTGATTTAAAGGGCCTGGGGCCCCCCATAGCAGTTGGAGCTCCGGGCCCTTTAAATCACCGCTGGGGAAGCCAGTCCAGTCTGGCACGTATCGGACCAAACCCGATATAACGCAGTCTCACCTATAAGGCGGTGAGATTTCTTGGCTCCTGAGGACCGCGTTATATCGGGGTAGAGGTGTATATTGATTTCAATTACAACACAGAATACAAAGTGTACAGTGCTCACTTTATATTATTATTTTTGATTACTAATATTTGCACTCTAAAAATGTTAAAAGAAATAGTATTTTTCAGTTCACCTCATACAAGTACGGTAATGCAATCTCTTTACAAATGTAGATTTTTTTGTTTGTTACATAACTGTACTCAAAAATAAAACAATGTAAAACTTTAGAGCCTACAAGTCCACTCAGTCCTACTTCTTGTTTAGCCAACCGCAAAGACAGACAAGTTTATTTACATTTACAGTACATAATGCTGCCTGCTTATATTTAAAATGTCACCTGAAAGTGAGAACAGGCATTCGCACTTTTGTATCCGGCATTGCAAGGTATTTATGTGCCAGATATGCTAAACATTTGTATACACCTTCATGCTTCAGCCACCATTCCGGAGGACATGCTTCCATGCTGATGACACTCGTTAAAAAATGATGTGTTAATTAAATTTATGACTGAACTATCTGGGGGAGAATTGTATGTTTCCCTCTCTGTTTTACCAGATTCTGCCATATAGTTCATGTTATAGCAGTCTCTGATGAGGACCCAGCACATGATGTTTGTTTTAAAAACACTTTCACTGCAGATTTGACAAAACACAAAGAAGGTACCAATGTGAGATCTCTAAAGATAGCTATGGCACTCGACTCAAGGTTTAAGAATCTGAAGTGCCTTCCAAAATTTGAGAGGGATAAGGTGTAGAGCATGCTTTCAGAAGTTTTAAAAGAGCAACACTCCAATGTGGAAACTACAGAACCTAAACCACCAAAAACGAAAATCAACCTGGTGGCATCTGACTCAGATGATGAAAATGAACATGCATCGGTCTGCACTGCTTTATTGTTTTTGATTGTTATCAAGCAGAACTTGTCATCTGTATCTGCCAGCTGTATCTGTCATCAGCATGGACGCATGCCCTCTAGAATGGTGGTTGAAGCATGAAGGGACATATGAACTATTAGGGCACTTGACATGTAAATATCTTGTGATTCTGGCTACAACAGTGCCATGAGAATGCCTGTTCTCACTTTCAGGTGACATTCTAAACAAGAAGTGGGCAGCATTATCTCCTGCAAATGTAAACAAACTTATTTGTCTGAGTGATTGGCTGAACAAGAAATAGGACTGAGTGGACTTGTAGGCTCTAAAGTTTTACAGTGTTTTATTTTTGAATGCAGTTAACTTTTGTACATAATTCTACATTTATAAATTCAACTTTCATGATAAAGAGATTGCACTACAGTACTTGCAGTGGGGGGATTGAAAAATACTATTTCTTTTGTTTTTTACAGTGCAAATATTTGTAATCAAAAACAAATATAAACTGAGCACTGTACACTTTCTATTCAGTGTTGTAATTGAAATCAATATGTTTGTAAATGTATAAAACATCCAAAATATTTAAAAAATGGTATTCTATTATTGTTTAACAGCGTGCTTGATGCAGCTGTATAGGCAAAATGCAACATTTAACAGAGGCAGCATTGTTTATACCAGACAGAGTAATGATTCCCCCCGCACTTAAGGAGTAGAAAACACACAGGGTCTAAACAATAGCATAATTTTCCCGTCCGAAACAGAGCACACATATCCCACGGGAACCTCAAAATGGTGAGTAAGGGGGACTGATTGTTTCAGGGCTGCACTGTCCTCTGGGTTTCTGTGCCTTGGGGAGAGCCAACAGCTTCAGGGGGCACCTACACTGAACACTGTCCCAACATTTTCCACAGGAGTTCGTCCTGGACGGTATCTCGCTGCTGAGGGTGACCTGGGAAGCAAGGGAGGGTCTTCTACTGCAATGCGGCTTCTGCCCTGGCCCATATGCAGCTTGCCTGTGTGCAGCAATGGTCCCCCCACCCCTCGTGGCACAGTGGCACGGACACGTTAGCCTGGCTGGGATAAGACCACGGTGGCTCTCCTGATAAACCTGCGCAAGCGCATTGCACACGGCCTGGATGAGACATTCGAGGAGATTACCGAAGCCGATTATCGTGATGTGATAAACCACATCAATGCACTAGTCCGCATCTAGGCATGCATGCCTAACTCTCCTCTCCCAAAGAGCCCGCACCGAAAAAATTCCTTCCCGAAAAAAAAAACTTACCAGGAACCTGATCTTCTGTTTGTCCTCCACCAAGTACCGGCCGCTGCAACTGGCTACCTTCCTCCTGGCTCGAGAAGAGCTCCTGGCTGCATGGCTCCAGGGATTCTGGGGTGCCTCCATCCGGCCCACCACCCTCACTCCCGTTTTCCTCCCCCTCCTCCTCCCCCCCCAGCTCTGAAGTGTCCATGGTAGTGTTCGGAGTGGAGGTGGAGTTAACCCCAAGTATCGCATCCAGCTGTTTGTAGAATCGGCAGGTCACGGGGGAGGCACCCGAGCGGCCGTTTGCGTCGCGGGCTTTGCAGTAGGCACTCTGCAGCTCCTTCACTTTAATCCTGCACTGCAAGGCGTCCCGGTCATGGCCCCTTTCCATCATGGCCTTTAATACCTTCCCGAAGATATCGTAATTCTTACGGCTGGAGCGCAGCTGGGACTGTACAGCTTCCTCCCCCCAAACACTGATGAGGTCCAGCAACTCGCCATTGCTCCATGCTGGGGCTCTCTTGGCGTGTGGAGACATGGTCACCTGGAAAGATTCGCTGATAGCACTCCATGCCACGCCGGGCTGAGCAAACAGGAAGGGGATTTTTAAAATTCCCGGGGAATGTAAAGGGTGGGTCACATGGTTGGTTACCTGAGGCCAGGGCAGTAGAGTTCGAACTGATGACCAGAGTGGCTAGAACAGGCATTGTGGGATACTGCCAAATACTTCTGGAGGCCAGTCACAGCGCATTGGGTGGCCACACTGGCGCCGCAGCACTGCAGCGGCAGCGCAATACACACTATTCCTCTCGGGGACGTGGAGTACATGCAGCGCTGCAACCATGGAGATACAGCGCTGCAAATGCCTTGCCAGTGTGGACGGGGAGTGAGTTACAGCGCTGGGCGCAGCTTTACAGCGCTGCAACTCGCAAGTGTAGCCAAGGCCTTAGACTTCTCTAGCCCAGGACAGCTAACCGGGAGTGGGAAGTAGTGAAGTGTCAAGGACACATCAGCCACTCAAAACGGCCAAAGATGGAGGTTAGAATTACTGTTAAGACCCTGGGGGGCTGGATTCTTGCATGATAGATTTGTTAATTGCTGGTTCTTCCAAATTCATTGTTGTCTTCTTTCCCCTCCCCCCGCCTCCCAAATAATGTTCCTTTTGTTGTAATCCTGAATTCAGTGTTTGCAAGTGAGGAAGAATTGACAATCAAGGACACCCAGGGTAGTGTATATAGTTTCCCAGGTTTCCAAATGGGGGGGGCTCAAGCTGGTAGTAGTAATTTTTTTTCAAGGAAAACCCCTGAAAATCAAATGCACCTTTTTTGCTGCCAACACCTGGCAGAAGGGTTACAAGATGTTAATGAGTAAGTTACCTGAGCTGTATTCAAACTGCTGACCTTGAGGTGAAAGGCTCAGGATCCCATTACCAATTTACTGAGCCATCTAACACCCCAGTGCTCCTAATTTCCTGCTGAAAATCTCCGGAAAGAAATAAATCACTGTCCTAGTTATAAGGGTCATATGAAGTGACAGGCCTCACTTAGTGTGATCACAATGAAAACTGTAATAATGCTGCTGTTTCCCCAGCAGGTATAATTGAATCATAGAGGGTATGCTATGCTCTAGTAATCTGCCAGCCTGTGAATCTTATCTCTTTGTGTCACTTTCCAAATATTTTCTGAGACCTTGGGCACATCTGGAATTACAATTCTAAAGAGTAAAACCTGGCCAAAATGTTGTACAGTACTGTAGGTTTCAAATCCCTTTAGAAGGTGGGCATTTTCTAGGACAGCTCTCCTTGGAACCTTATCTCACCTTTGAGCAACATGGATGGATTTTTTTAGTTAGATTTCAGAATATTAGAATAAAAGTTCACCCACAAATAGGGCTCAAGGTGCAGAGTTTTAAGATTAAAAATAAGATTCTTCCAGATGTAAAATTCTCTTGTGTATCATCCTTAATTTCACCACCAGTCTAGCAGCAGTGGCAGCATTTTAATTAAGTGCAAGCCAAGTACCAAAAACTGAGTACAAGCACCAAGGAGAAATAGGATTATTCTAATCCAATCGACACATAATTAAATACAGAAATCAAAGACTCTTAGTGTCACAGAATGTGTTAGAGACTTCAAGTGGATACTCCCACTTCAATTTGACATGCTGCAGCTTCTTCAAAAAATCAAGTTTTTTTTTTTTAAAGGCATAAGAATGACGTTAGCTTTATTCTATCCAATTTACTAAATGAGCAAAAATCCATTTAAAAAAAACATTAAGAACATAAGAACATCCATACTGGGTCAGACCAAAGGTCCATCCAGCCCAGTATCCTGTCTTCTAACAGTGGCCAATGCCAGGTGCTTCAGAGGGAATGAACAGAACAGGTAATCAAGTGATCCATCCCCTGTCACCCATTCCCAGCTTCTGGCAAACACAGGCTAGTCTAACAGCCATTGATGGACCTACCCTATTATACTTCCCGACATCCTCTGGCAAAGAGTTCCACAGTTCGACTGTGTGTTGTGTGAAGAAATACTTCCTTTTGTTTGTTTTAAACCTGATGTCTATTACAGCAAAATATTTTCAGCATGATCATCTTCAAACCACCCTGACATCATCAAAGAAGCCATGATTTTAAAATGTAGATTCCCAGTCATGTTTCAATAATGATAATCTCAGTTTATTAGTATGATGTCACAGAAACAAAGCATAACTATGTTCAGATATTCATTAATCTTCCAGTTACTGTTCACCCTGAGGCTGATCAAATATTATTGGAGTCCAGCGAAAGGCTGCCACAGACTTTACTGGACTTTGGATCAGTTTCTCTGTGTCTTATTCAAAGCCCATTAAAGTAAATAGACTTTATTGACTTCAGTTCACTTTTGATCAGGCCCACTATGGTGACATTTTAGGCAATATTCTGCCCTCTTACACTCAGATGTGGACTTTTCTTCAAAAATACATCACTAAAAAAAAAAAAAAAAACCCAGCTCCAATGTTTTACAAAATCTCTAGATCTTTTAGGTGAGAATTTCCATGTGGCTCTTAATTAAATATTTTTTGAGTCATGTAAATAGAATTTATTCATCATTGTTAAAACATATATTCCAAATTGAATATCCAATAAAAGACAGTTTCTGAGGGGTGGTTCTTGTTATAGCCATTGAATTTTGGTTTACAGAATCAGGTAAATGTATGGATTTGCTTTAGGACAGAATTATTGGCTATATGACCATCATTTCTGCAGAAAGAAATACAATCCAGTACTAAAGTGAAGGAAGGATGGGCAATTTGCAGGCTCAAGTATGAAATCGAATGTTATGTTCATGTTCACCTTCTGGTTGGCTCTCAACATTTCAAGCAGACATAGCTATAATCTTGTTTTCAAACACTGGTGCTACTGTGTTTGATTGCATCTGATGTAAGAATGTGAGGTACAGCAATATTACTTAATAATTACTCCAAAATATATTGCAACATTATGAAATTCTTTCTCTGTCAGTAAAATTCAGAGTGGGAAAGAAATACCTGATTCTATGCTTCTCTGAATGGAAATAGATGCCAGGATGCTTCAGATGTGTGGGATCTGCATTTATTTCCAGCTAACTTGGAGAACATATTTTTAGTATCTGTGGTGGTCAAGTTGGGGAATACAAAAATGCCATGAAAAAAACAGCATCTGGCTGCTGTAAATGATAAATCTCTTGAGAGTACCTCTATGAAATGATATAACCTATTTCAAGTGACCTTTTTCATACAGATGACTCTTGTTGAGATCAAACCATCTTGATGGAACATTGCACTTTTTTTTTTAATTTTAAACTCAGACTGGATTGTTCTATTTTCCTCATTAGAAAATGCCCTTTTTACAGTGCACAAAGGAAGAGAGACCTTTTATTCAGATGTGTGAGAAGTCCCCAAAGAGGAAAAATTTGTAATTGTACTTGACTAAACAAAGCTCAAACAGTAAACAGCTATTCTGTCATTTAAAAATACAGTGAGCCAAACTCTCCTCTCTTGCATAGGTAAGACTTCATAGTAGTCAATGGTAAAACTCCAATTGACTTTAGTGGGCTTTGGATCAGGCCCCATGCCATGAGAATGCAGCAAATAGTTCTGCTCTGCAAAGATGCATCCCAAGGCTAACATGGGGAGCAGAAAATTGAGCATATAAAATAATCCAATGTTTCTTCAGAGGCATAGGTTTGAAAACATGTTTTATGACTGAATAGCAGGCTTTTCTTACCTTTTAAATGGAGTAGACTAAATCAAGCACAGTCTCACAACACCTCTGGAGTCATCAGATTTGTACAGATCAACGGGAGACAACAAGTTTGCACAGGGGGTAAATCAAAGCAGGATCTGGCCCATCTAGACTTAAATGAAGTTGCATTAGTTTAACTGAGAGGGATATTTGGCCTGATGAGGCTAAGGTAACATGAGATTGTAAATACACTTTATAATAGAATAATGTTCGGCTGACAGGACACCAACTCAGGGGCAGCATATCTTTGCACTGCCCCAGCTGTGGAACTGGGAGAGAACTGACTCTAACGTCATATTCCCGTCCATTTTTTCTCTTTCCGCCAAGGTGGAAGTAAGAGGCGCCAGCCCTTCTGCAATGGCTCAGTGCCACTGACTGATGAATTTGAGGGGCAGAGTCAAGGCTCCTTGTCCCTGCCCATCTACCTGCATGGAATGGGGTAACAGCTGGAAGTGGTGGATGGTCTTTCTCTCTGTCTCTGGCCTTGGCTACACTGGCAATTCACAGCGCTGCACTTGCTGCGCTCAGCGGTGTGAAAAAACACCTCCCCTGAGCACAGCGAGTGCAGCGCTGTAAAGCGCCAGTGTAATCAGCGCCTGCAGCGCTGCTAGCTATTCCCCTCGGAGAGGTGGAGTACTTGCAGCGCTGCGAGACAGCTCTCGCTGCGTTGGCGGCGCGACTACATTCGCGTGAATCCGCGAATGTAGCCAAGGCCTCTGTGCTGTTACCTACTACAATGCAGGTAGCCTGCTCAGGGGAATAAACACCTCCTTAATCTCCTGCATGAGTACATAGCCAGGATCTGTCCCAGTGTTATTTCTCCCTTTTTTTTTTTTTCTCTCGTCACCTGCATATTTCAAGTGACCTCTCAAATTTGTTGCCATGGAGGCTGGGACAGTGATTAACAACACAATTGGTGTGTATCTGTCTATGGGAGCTTGTGAGGGGAATGGCTGAGATGAATATGTGAAGAGCAATCAACAGTAATTCTTCAGGATTTTATCATTAAATTCATCATGAAACTGAATCTGCAATGACCTGCACAAACATTAGCAGTAATGGCACAGTTATACACACAGCATAATGGCATTTTGATAGACTGTCTTTCCTGCAGTTAGGGAGCCTTCCTGAGATTGGACTGCATAATTTACACCATCAACAAAGTGTTGCCCCACTGTTATTTAAACACTCAGCTCCTTGTCTTGGTAGACTGTGATGAATTGGAATCAGTGTATGTTGATTGAGCTGATTGTCAAATGCCTGTGACCCAGCACATTGCTCACTGTTATAGTCTAATAGAATAGCCTCATTATTTATGCTGATTCATCCTTCCTCTTCTGTGGGATGGAACAGGTACCATTTCTTAAAAAAAAAAACCACAACCTTTTATCAAGCTTTTTAATAGTACACAAATAAACTGATGGTTAATAACAAATAACAAATCATTAGTATTTAGTCTTTATTTATGGTTCCAAATCATGATTATTATAGCCTGGGGCTGCATAAACTTTTCTATGAAATTTCCACCAGGCACAGGACAAGACCATGATTTTTTCTAAGCACCACCCAACCCAGGGTTGTGCACTCCCTGCCCTTTCCCCCTGCCCAGATACCAACCCCACTCTTTTGGGGTCTGCAATGAGGGGATGATGCTTCAAAGCAAGTTGACCCCTCTTCAACATGGGACTGGGAGATCTTCATGAAGAGGGTCCCCTCTGTCCATGGATAACTGGACATGAGCATGATCTGGCTCATGCCTAATGTGAACAACCACTCATTTCAATCAAAGCGATAGTAACTAGTGTAATTTGGAGATGAAACCACTTCACATTTAGGTGGGTGGAAAATAATTATTATTAAAAACAAAATGTATGAATACAGGAAAAATGTTCTATTTTAAAATAATATGACTTACTGTGTGGAGTGAGTCACATGTTCTATACGTATGACTAACACATAGCATATGTTGGAGAGGTTTTTATCCAGCTGGCATAGCACATTTATAAACTCAAAGAAATTTAACAGATTAACTTCTGGGGGAAGGTATTGCATATTGTCTCCATTTCTCAGTAGATGGAGTTGCATTTTTTAGCACTCTGATGAGACAGAACTGATACAAACCTATTTTAAAGAGTATTTGTTGACTCTAATAGTAGTCCTCCTTTGAACAGATAAGGCCATCAATATTTTTACACCTGTGATACACTCATTTACCTTTGGTGACCTCCAGATTTTAAATGCTGGACATTATTTTTTTATTATTTATTTTAATCCAAGAGCACAGGCTATACTAGCAGAGGGATTTTATCTTTATCATTGATTCTCTATTCATTAATATGCAGATTTCCTCACTCCTGGTAACGCTGTTTACAATTTTTCAATGTATGGTACAAATGAAATGAAGTAATTTCATCAGATTTTAAAATACTGCAAAATTAGTAGGCAGTTTTATTATTATAAATAAACAATAGGAACATATTATTGCTAGTGTCTGCTTAAAACCTATGGGACTGTTATATTCTCATTTTGTTATCTAAGGTCATTTTCCCTCTCCTGATGTTTTGCCACAAACACTCCGATAACACCCCTGGATGGGACACACCCTAATGATATCTACAATCTTCCTGGAGCCAATAGTCTCTTAGCAGCATGTAATGCTAAAGTCAACATAATTTTTTCTAGCCACCTACCCAATAAACCCATCAATGGAAACATTCTGGGTTGGAACCTGCTAAATTTAACTGGTGACCTCAGATGAACTGTAATTTCTCCAAACTGGAGGCATCACACCAAGCACAACTAGCTCAAGGAAGAAATCAGCACAAGGCTAAATTGTGGCTGTGCCCAAGTACAGGGTCGGGTATAGTTGTGGTGCCCCAGGATTAAAGCAGGAACCAGACTGTGCCTCTGAGTTAGAATCTACTTCCCGACTACCTCCGTTCTCCATCACTATACCTGACCCAGATTACTTCCCTAATGCTTCTGTGTTAGCCAGCACATTGGTGATAGGGATCGGGTATGGCCAAGGCATGTCCATTCCCTGCTCTCATCTGCCTATTATTCACCTGCCTTCCAGGGAGGAAGAGTGCCCCATATCCCCTGTTGGGAGGGCATTAGGTGGACCATAATCTGGCCCATCATTTTTGTAATTTAAAATATTGAAATCCCTTTAACATTAGAGCCACCACCACCCTTGCAGAAATGGAGTGAGTTGTATCCAGGTTGACAACAATTAGACTCTTGGACTGATTGAAACTTTGCTTCTACGCATTTAAGGTTGCATGCAGGTTTTGCTGTTGTTGTTCACAGATTGAAAGCTACGCTAGGCTGAGCTCCCATAGGTAATTCAGTTGGAAATGCAGTGCTATAAACTGAAATGTAAGGACATTGCTGCAACACCTTTAAAAAACACTGTATGTACTATTTGTTATTTAATTAATGTAACTCACCCTAGTGAAAAATCCTGGAACCACAAGTTTATTCAGAAATCTCTTCTCACCAGGATGATACATAGAAAATGTAATGTGTCTCTGGTAAACTAGTAAGATTCGCAGTAAGTATGTTTTCTGCTCTGGCAGAAATCTGAAACTGGTGTAAATCAATGTAGCTCCATCTAGCCTTGCATGTTTCCATCTGGAACTTTTTGCGGAGAGGCAGTGTTGTACGGTGTTTAGGGCTCTAGACTAGGAATGGGGACACAGATTCAATTCCTGGCTTTGCCTCTGACCTGCTGTGTGTCTCAACAATCTGTGCTGCTGTTTACTCTCTAATGCTTATTATTCTTTTGTATTGCTATAGCCCCTGGGAGTCCCAGTCATGGGCCAGGAGCCTATTGTGCCAGCCACTGTACAAACACAGAACAAAAAGACAATCTCCGCCCCCAAGATCTTACAATTTAAGTAGTCTGTCTTGTCAATTCAGAGTGCAAGATGAGGACTATTTCTCACTGTGTATTTGTACAGTACTGAGCACAATAGGGACTCAGTCTTGGTTGGGATTGCTAGGTACTATTGTCATACAAATAATTAATAACAACATGCGGAGAAATTAAGCTGTTGGGTTTTTCAAAAACATTTGATTTCTTTTGCTCCTAAAATCTTTTTTGGTAAGTAGGCCATCCTGTAAAATAAACCAAAAATCAAAACATCACAGCCATACACAAAGGTATAGTTGGACTGGTTAGCCTATTTATTCAGTAAGACAGTCTCTAACAGATCCCTCGGGAGTGCAAAATAGATTTATGGGAATATTATGTTCAATTGGCTTTCTGCAAATAGATTAGGATATTCTCCAAGTGCTGATAGATTACTCTTCACTGGCAAATACAGTGCATAATTGCATGAATTTAGAGGATGAGGTTTATTCTGTAGATGTCTTCTTATGAACGTGCTTATGTACTTTATCTCTTAAAGAAAGCAAGCACAAAGGGCCTAAGTCTGTCATCCTAATCCCTGCTGAGTAAAACCTTTCCCTGTGAGTAGTTGTCACTCAACACAAATGAGGTTGGTAGAATGAGTATAAAAGTTATTTTCTGAAAAATAATAGAAAATAAAGGCTAGGTGGTGCTTTAAGAACAGAGGTTGAAATCCTCTTTCCATTGAAGTACATAGCAAAACTCCCATGACTTCCACAGGGCCAGGATTTCACCCATATTTTAGGGTAATCAGAGGGAGGGCAGGGGCAGGTTAACCCAGGACAGTACTAGGGTTTGGATTTTTTTTTTTTTTAACTTTTTATATGCATTTTATTTCATTCAAAATTTGTCAGGCATGTGATTGAAAACAATGTTATAAATTAAACAAAACTTTTGGTTTAAAATATTTGAGGTATTTTTTATTTGTTCTCTTCCCTCCCCCTTTAACTATCTTTTCCCTTTTTTTCCTCTGAAAAGGGGATGAAAAATTAAAATAAGAGAAATGTTTCTCTCATTTTTAAAATAAAACCTTTTCTTGCTTTTCTAGTTGAAAAAAGGAAAAGTAAAAAAAAAAAGAGAGAGAGAGCGAGAGAGACAAAGAAAGTGTTTTTTCCTCTTTCTCTCTCTCCTCTTTTTTACTTTCCCCCACTTCTTGCAAACTAACCTAATCTCATCTCTGTATTCTGAGACTGGAACTTGTTGTGAAAGTGAGAGGAGGAGCTAACAGAAGACAACGGGAGGCTACCCAAGAATTCCGGGAGTTACAAAGCAGGATCACCTTTCAGAGTCAAAGAACTCACACAGAGAAGTCCTCAGCCCTGAAGTTGTTACTGAACTTCACAGTGGGAGGCAAAAGCAAGGAGAGTTTACAGTGGTATGTTTATAAGCAGGGATGGAATAAAGCAGCAGAAATTTTCACAGGTATTAGTTTGAGGTTTTACAAATTAATTAAAATAATGGAGGGAGGCAAGCATGAGAAATATGTGCTCTTAAATGAGGACTCTGATGTGGAAGAGTTTGATAAAAGTAAAGTGGCACTGATGCACCATCCCCAAGATGGGTGAGTTACATGGCATATAAAACAATTGCTTTTGTTTTAGTACTGATTCTGAATTAAATCTCTCTCCTTTTTAGGTTTTACTATGGTAGGATCTGATATTCTGTTACCACACACAGTTATGGGATAAAGGTTTAAACAGACTTAATGGAAGTGTAATTTACAAAAAAAAAAAAAAAAAAAAATCATCTGTCTCTAGCAAATGGTAATCAATATACCTGAAGAAGTGTTTCTTATTGATCTACAAGTTCTTGTACCTTTACACAGGCATCAATATTTATACATGGATCAGGACAATGTACAACAGAGAAAATAAAAGGGCCATGGGTTTGTTGTGATACATTGATTAACTAGCTATAAGGTCATTTTGGAAGATTTATCTCCAGGTGTCTGCTCTTTATTTATGTCAGAGGTATAGTACTTTGGATGAAACCACTAATACTTACATAGATTTGATATTTAGGAAGATACAGTTTGGAAATAAAGAGCACAGCTCATTTTAACTCAGTGAATATTGAATGGATTTTTTTTTTTGCAAGCTTTTTTGGTGGTATGAGAGATCAGTCATCTCTGATTTTGGAAAATCCCTCCTATCTTCATAAAACAATAGTGACAGTTCTGCATTGAAGTACTGGACTGAACTCTGTGAATACGAATGTTACAATGGAAGGTGAGATCATTTTAAAAACAAAACAAAAACACCCTGGGTCTACAGGTCACCCATGCTAGAGAAAACATAGTTGAACTAACAAAGTAACATGTAAATAATTATAATAGATGAAAGAAAATATAAATAATATATGTAGTGTTGGCAGAATTCAATTTTTAAATAATTTTGACAGATATCAATGTTTTTATGCTTTTTGTTTTTAATCAATTTAAATTTTCACAGTTGCACAAAGTTATGGGTTTTAATCATTTTTTTCAATTTTTATCTATTAAAATTTTCATTGTTGTGAAAAGTTATGGAGGACCAGGCAATAATTATGTAATGGCAGTAGACATTGAGATTCAAAAAGTTAAAACTTTATAACCATAGGAACACAAATTGTCAACATCACATATAAATCAAGCCCTAAAGTTCTCAAGCAGCATTTTTCTTACTTTGCCTGGGTGTACGTTTTGATTATTATTGATGGAAATATTGGTCAGTTTGTGTGTGTACAGTGAAATTGATTTTTATCAACATTTACAGAAAAAAAAATCTAATCATGACAAGCCTTAATACACTGCATGAAGTAACTGCTTTATTAAATCCTTAGTTCAGAAAGATTCACTAATTTTGTATGTCACTGTGCAAATGCTTTGTTTACCCATTTTATTTATGTAAAATGTTCACTGTTGCTTTTTGAGAGTTTGTCATCTTGTTGTGGACATTGTATGCTGCTCCACCTTCAACTATTATTTGTATAAAAACCCCATAACCAGATGCAGCTAAAAGATGTCATCTTTTCCTTTGAGTGTCTTCTTGATAAATAATGTCTAAGGGTTCTAGCCATGCGGCATATTTGATTCAACACTGAACGTGGTGCTTGTGAAAACATTTGTTTCTGTTCAGACTTACAGAGCACAAATTCACATTGGTGAACTGAGCCCTAATCTTTTTAGAGGATTATAACTGAGCATAGAGGTTATACCTTTGTTGTGATACATCCAAAGTTCTGAAATGTTAACATTTTAGAAATCTTTCTCTATTTAAAATAAATACAGAACCAAGACCATGGATTCACATGGGTTAATTATGCACACTTAGATTTGTTGGGAAAAGATTGAATATGACTGGCAGACAACTTAATATACTATATTACTGCGGTCTGAGACATACATGAGATATAGCTTACAAAATCTGCTGTTGGATTTGTGAGCACCAATGCATGCAATGGATATTCAGAAGTGACACAGTGTCTATTGACACTGGATCAAGATCACACTTGGACCCCTTGTGAGCATCAAAAAAAAAAAAAAAAAAAAAAAAGCCCTTATATCCTCCAAGATTGTGGAAGTTGCAGCTGTTCTTTAAAATCTTCATTCATTGACTGTTCTGCAGGAATTTAAGACAACCGTGGCATCTCAGATATAATTCAGCCTGTTGCTCTCAGTGTCCAGAAATCATCCTGCAATTAAGCTATTTTAAAACTATTCCTTCACAGTGTTAGCGAGAACCCCTTCCCATGAGGTGTGGCAAACCCAGCAGCAATATACCAATGACTATCAAGGGGTGACAAGTGTTATATAAGAAATTCTACAAGTAGGGTCAAATGGATAGAAGATTCCATCCATTTGAGAAAGATAGGGACAGAGAAAAACTGGAACTGGAATTTTGTACCTTTCTGAACGGACACACTGGGTACATGTAGTATAGCACACAGATAGAATACATTAACTTTTAGATAGGGGTCCTTAACTATATGTATACTTAATTGCAGATCTCATTTCAATTTCATTTTAAAAAATAAGTTTTCTGTCAAACAAGTATACGTTTATTTAGAAACCAGACTGCTTAAAAATTAATTTAGGTTGCAAAATTTTATATTAGAGCTGTTGTACTTCAGTCCTATTTCTTTAATATACTTATGTATTGTTTCTGACAGTGAAAATGTAGAGTCACAGAACAGGAAGTAAAATACAGTAAACACAATAATGGCATAATAACATTAATATTACAAAATGTTTAAAGACATTCATGAGTGATACTGCACTCTGAGCTGATGTCACAATCCCACAAGAGCCAGTCTGGCCTAGAAAACAGCACCAGACTAAGACTCAGGACACCTTGAGTCTATTCTTGGCTCTGCCACTAGCCTGCTGGGTGACCTTAGGTAAGTCACTTCACCGCTGTCTGCCTCAGTTTCCCCCCTCAGTAAAAGGGGGATGATGATACTGACTGCCCTTTCACAACTACTGCTCAAGAGCGCTAGCAGTTATCACTGGGGAGAAATTTTCAAAGGTGTGAAGACTTTCAGCGGATATTGGGCACCTCATTTCCCTTTGTGGCATAGATTTATAGTTTCTAAGGCCAAAAGGAACCATGACATCATCTAGTCTGACCACTTGCGTAACCACAGGCCAAAGAATATCACCCAGTTAGCCCTTTATAGAACCAAATAACTTGTGTTGAATGAAAGCCTCTCTTCCGGAGTGGTGTCCAGTCTTGGCCTAAAGACATCAAGACATGGAGAATCCGCCATTTCCTTTGGTAGCTTGTTTCAATGTTTAATCACCCCCACTGTGCCCTTATTTCTCATTTGAATTTGTCTGGTTTTAAAGTCTCTTCCTTTGTGAATCTGTTTAATGAAGTTATCATTTCATGACAGACTTCATGTTCAGTAAAGAGCAGAAGTGTAGCTCTTTGGCCTTATTCTCCACTGTTTTGTGCAGTCATAAACTCTGGCCCAAAGCTGGGGTAAAATACTTTAAGAAGTGTCTTATACACATTTTGCACCAGCAGAAGTGACTTCACACGGTATATAAAAAAAAACAAAAAAAAACAAAAACAAAAACACATGCCCTTTATTCCCAAGACAAGTAAAACATTCATATTAAATTCTTGTTGGAGACAATTCCTTAGATAGTAGAAATAAATATATTTTGACCAGAGTAATAAAACACTTAAAGTGAATAAGCTGTTCATGAGATTTTTGTCCTTCAGGGACAAATAGACAATATATGTGCTATCCTGCCTGCTTATTGAGCTGGGATGAGAAAGAGAGAGAGAGAGAGAGAGAGACTCTCTCATACACACACACATGCATGTACACTTAATGAGCAGAGAAAAAAAAATTATTTGCTGAGCTACACTCTGAAGTTACTTAATTCTAGTGAATGAACAAGATTAAGAGACAGCCCAAAAGGAACTGTATAAGAGGCAGGATGCTACAGTGGGTAGGGAACTGGCCTGAGTGAAACCTTGGTTCTATTTTCTGTACTACCATTGAACTGCTGGGCTACCTTCTACCAGAGTGACTTCATTAAGGTATCCACAGAGAAGTGCTTTAGAATTAACCCTAAAGTCCTCTCTCTCTCTCACTGCACAATTTGAGCAGCAAGGCTGTATGCTCAGCAGCTGAAGGAAAGGGAATCCAGCTTCAGACCTTCTTCACACTATTTCAGTCTCAAGAATGAGTAGCTACTCATCTCAGTGAGGAAAAATGGCTGGTGATAGCAACTGCAACTGCACCAGCCCAACCCAAGAAGCCCCCAGTGCACAGCAGCATCTAGGCAGCCTACACCAAACTTTCATTTCACCGCATACAGAGCCAACGTAGCCCTGCATAGGCTCCATACAGCCTACTTCCCTTCACTGTGCAGCAGAGCCACAGTGATTACATTGCAGGGAATCATTTATGCATTTGATTGCCATCTAAGTTTATAGAGCCAGATTTACATTAGCATAAATGCACACTAACCCCATTCATGGTAAGAAAGTTATTCCACACTTACACAAGAAGAACTAAGTCTTAGTTCTCCTGTGGCCAGATTTTTTTTTTTTTTAACCCTATTGCATTCTCCCAGGTGATCTGCTTTAGTCCCACTACAACACAGTACACACCCTTCCAGCAATCAATAACCAAAGCAACCACTTTTTAATCACACATAGCACCACGCAGGTGGGGGGGGATTTAATTTGACTTGGTTCTCCCCAAGTTGTCCTGGAAGTATTTATCACATAGATACCACATTCCATTCTTTATGAATAGTTTTAATCAATAGCTGCCCTATAAACTTCTTACCTACAGGAAAAGAAGACCCCTTTCCACCATTTAAAACCACAAATTCCACAGATGAGAAAACCTCTCCCCACCCCCACAGGAAATTAACCTGCTGCATTGTTCCTGCAAGATTATAAAGCCTCTCAGGTGCTGCAGCAACAGCAGTCCTAACAAAAATGAGTCATCCATGAGTTTTTCCTTCTCAGACAGACACACATTTCATTTCAGCCACATTGACATTTGAAAGGGGAAAAAATACACAGGGGGCTCTCAGAGAGTGACTGAGTACAGCATTTATATACATCCTTGTTCTAGGGGAGTCCACAGGGCAGCATTTTATGTGCTGCAATCTTATTATAGGCAGGGCCCCGTGTATTCTACAGTTATGGCATCTGATATAGAATCTACCCTTTGATGCAGACTTTTGCTACAGAATCTGTCTCCTCACCAGCTGTGAAAAACCTACTTGTTCCTCCGTGAAAAATTCTTCAGTGCAGTTATGTGGTGTCAATACAAAAAATTGTGGCATAGGTAAAGAATAAGGGAACAGTAAAATGAATTGAATTCAATATCCAGCTAACACCAGATTACTAAGTAATTGCTACTAAATGAGCTGTGTAAGAGCTATGTATTATTATTATCATTGAAAACTGTACTGATTGCATTATTCATTTTTTGTAATTAATGCATTCAAAACCATAAGCTGCTACAGAATTTCTATCCTGCCACAATGCAGTCCCACAGAATTTAGGTCCAGTTTACTATGGAGTATACAAGGCCTTGCTTATAAGAGGAAACTTTAGTGGACTGCCCAAATCAGCAGGTATAACCAGGAATAGATAAATCAGCAGTGTTCCAAGTATAGCATTTATAGGCAGAAATAGCACTGGGGAGCCCATTGGAGTTGGTGAGTGGTGCATTTATTCAATTCCCTAGTATTATATGGAACTTCTAGTGATCATTTCAATCCAGCATTTACATATGAAGTTACCAGAATTGTCTGTCATGGATTTTGGACTATCCAGAGATATGGAAGACAGCGTCAACCACATTTAGAGCACTGGAAAAGAAAAAGAGTAACATGGGTGTCAAGAACAGCTTAATCAGGAAGCCATATGCAGTGATATACATAACAATACAACTTTATTGAGCCCACTAACTTAGAGAAAACCTCGGCCCACCCCCACAGGAAATTAACCTGCTGGGATGTTCCTGCAAGATTATAAAGTCTCTCAGGTGCTGCTGCAGCAGCAGTCCTAACAAAAATGAGTTATCAGTGAGTTTTTCCTTCTGAGACAGCCACTGCATAATCTTAGCTGCCAGTGATGGTGCCTTTTCTGTGAGCAATCTATATACAGATAGATATTTTGTAATACTCTCTTATAGAAATCAAAGGATTTATGGGAGGATGAAAGCTACAACTCCTGGGCTTGGTCTACACTACCCCCCCCCAATTCGAACTAAGGTACGCAACTTCAGCTACGTGAATAACGTAGCTGAAGTCGAAGTACCTTAGTTCGAACTTACCTTGGTCCACACGCGGCAGGCAGGCTCCCCCGTCGACTCCGCGGTACTCCTCTCGCCGAGCTGGAGTACCGCAGTCGACGGCAAGCACTTCCGGGTTCGACTTATCGCGTCCAGACTAGACGCGATAAGTCGAACCCAGAACTTCGATTTCCAGCCGTCGAACTAGCTGGTAAGTGTAGCCAAGGCCCTGCATACACAGGCAGGTTTTAACTTCCCCATTGCACTCTCACCATCAAGCCAACAACTTAATATCAAGACGAGACAATAACTAAACACTAAGATAAAGGCTACATGTTGGTGGAGATGCTGTCTGCACTGGTCATTACACACACACCCTTTAATTTAATGAGCATTTGAAAATGATAACAAAAGTTTTATTATCATTGTAGCTCCTAGGAATCCCGGTAGTCTACCATCCACTCCAGTTTCCCTGTTGGTCTGCCTGCCAGAGTCTTGTATACAGTCATGATGACATCACTCATAGCTGGATCTAGATTGTCAACAAGTACAGGGTACATGTGTTCCAAGCTAGGCCTATCTATATGGGTCGACTGTCTGTTGAAGATTGCAGTGTGGTGAGATTCCAAGGATGTACTGGCAAAAAAATTTCCACAACCTGGCTACCATTCTGAGCTATAGGAACATGATGGGATATTTCCAAATCCTCTTCTACATGCCTGAAATCCTTGTTGAATATCTTAACCATTTCTAAATTTTATAGATGACAATTTCCTAACTAAAAAGTGTTACATCCAACATGTGAGAAGTATATATTAGACCACGTCTTGACAGATAAAGAGAGCTAAACAGAACTAAAAAGTAATGTTAGCTTAAGTACAAGTCATCATGACTTTCCTTATGTGAAAACAGAATAAAGTCCATACCAGTAATATATGGTGCTCTAAAAGGGCTAATTTCACAAAGCTAAACACAATAATGAGCCAATTCAGCAGGAAGAAAGAATTTAAATGGAAAAATATAAATGATAATTGGGAATGATTTAAGAACATTTAACCAGATGCCACAATTGAGAAAGAAGGCTGTTCTGGTTAAAAAAAAACAATCTGGTTTAGGGGGAAGTGAAAGCAGCTAAAAAAATTAAAATGCATAAATAAAAATGTAAGAAAAGGGAAGTTAATAGTTGTAAATATAAATCATAAGCTATGAATTGTAGAAAATAATAAGGGAAGGAAGGGAAAATTTATGCCCAACAGAGTTAAAGACAATAGGAGGAAAATTTTAAAATCTAGAACAAAAAGAATCCTACTGATAGTATTTGTCCATTACAAGGGGGAAATGGTAGCACTGTAAATTAAAATACAAAAAGGGCAACATGTTCAATAAATATTTCTGTACTGTATTTGGGAAAATGAATGATGAGTTCGTTAGATCATACGATGATGAAACACTTTCAATTCAAATAGTAACTGAGGAGAATGCTAAACGACAGCTACTATAGTTAGACATTTTTAAATCAACACGTCCAGATAACTTGCAAGTGTTTTAAAAGAGCTGGATAAGGAGCCAACTGGACAATTAATGTTGATTTTCAAAAGCTCTTGAAACATTAAAGAAATTCCAAAAGATTGAAAGAAATGTAATGTTGTGCCAATATTTCAAAAGGATAATGATGGGATGACCTGATGTCAATCAGTCTAAAATTGATCCTAGGCAATATAATGGAGCACCTGATATAGGAATCAGTTCATAAAGAATAATATAATATATTTAATACTAATTAACACGAGGTTATGTAAAATAGAGCCTGTCTAACTAACTTGATTTTTTTATGAGATTATAAATGTGGTTGATAAAGATAATAGTGTTGCTGTAATATATTCAGACATCCGTAAGGCATTTGACATGGAATCACACAACATTTTGATTAAAAAACTAAAATGATACAAAATTAACACGGCACACACTATGTGGATTAAGAACTTGCTAACGGGTCTCAAAATATAATTGTAAATGGTGAATCATCACTGAGTGGTTGTGTTGCTAGTGGGGTCCCACAGAGTAAGTTCTTGTCTCTAGGCTATTAAATATTTCTATCAATGACCTAAAATAAAACCATAAAATTATCACTGATAAAATTTATTGATGATACAAAGATTTGGCAAGTGGTAAATAATGAAGAGGACAGGTCACTAATACAGGTCCATCTGGATCACTTGGTAAATGGGGCACAAGCTAACAATATTTCCTTTACATTTAGGAACAAAGAATGTTGGCCATATTTACAAGATGGGGGATCCTGTCCTGGGAAGCAGTGACTCTGAAAAAGACTTGGGGGTTTTGGTGGATAATCAGCTGAAAACAAGCTTCCAGTACTTGTGGTCAAATGGGCCAATGTTATTCTTGGATGCATAAACAGGGGAATCTTGAGTAGGAATAGAGAGGTTATTTTACCGCTATATTTGGCACTGGTGCAACTGCTGCTGGAATACTCCATCATTCTGATATCCACTGTCCAAGAAGGATGTTGATAAATTGGTGAGGGTTCAGAGAAGAGCCATGAGAATGATTAAAAGACTGGTTAAACATGCCTTACATTGAGAGACTCAGGAGATCAATCTATTTAGGTCAACAAAGAAAAGATTAAGGGGTGACTTGATCACATTCAATAAGCATCTACACTGGAAACAAATATTTAATAATGGGCTCTTTGATCTAGCAGAGAAAAGTATAACAAGATCCAGTGGCTGGAAGTTGAAGCTAGACAAATTCAGAGTGGAAATAAGGGATAAATTTTAACTGTGAGGCTAATTAACCATTGGAAAACTTTAACATGGGTTGTGGTGGATTCTCCATCACCAGCATATTTTAATTCAAGATTGATGTGTTTCTAAAAGAGATTGTCTCATTCAAACAGGAATTATTTCAGGGAAGTTCTGCAGGAGGTCAGACTAGATGATCAGTGTGGTCCTTTCTAGTCTGTGAATCTATGAATACTCCATGTTTATCCTCTCCTTTCTTTCAGTAAATCTGTACACCAGTTCTTGGTGAACTACAAAGGGACAAGCTTTTGCTTTTTGTATCAGCAAGGAGTCATTGTTTAGTTTTTTTAAGTACTCTGTGAGGTCTCCTCCAAAAGGGAGTATGTTTGGGATTTTTTTCCTGACACATTTTTCTAGTTGTAGAGCCACACCTTCTCTCCTTCTCGGATGGGAACATAAGTCTCCTTTTCCTGGAATACTGTGCCTGGCATATTTGGATCACCGTATACTTTAAAAAGATATCATGAACAACCAGCAAATTCCAATTTCCAGCTGGTGTTTCTAGTAGTGGGCCTTTCAAGTCAATCTATGAAGATTGGGGCATTTCTCCTAAAAGAGTTTTGGTGCTCCTTGCTGCTGCTTTCCTTTCTTGACAGGTAAGACAGGAAAGTACTCGGTCCTTAACATCTTCACCCATGCCCAGATAAAAATCTGTTGAATACCCATCTCAGAGTCTTTCATACCCTGGATGACCTGCTGCTTCATTATCATGAAAGCACTCCAGTACTTTAAGCTTGCTGGCAAGACAATTCTTTATATTCATACACCAGCAAGTTGGTAGCTGGATCAATGGATAATTGTTTCTGAATTGCATTGAACATCTCCAGGCTGGGTTTCCTTCAGCAGAGCTGCTGGCGCACCAAACATAAATCAGGGTCTTGAACTAATCTTGCTAAATGTCATCATAAGACCAGGCTGAGAGTATTCTCACTGCCCTCAGTCAGAGCATCTACAACCATATTTTGCTTTCCAGGTTAATAGTGAACTGTGAATGTGTATTCACACAGTTTGTGAATCCATCTCCACAGGACACTTTCTGGGCTGTACCTCATAGGGAGCGACTGCAGGACACTTTGGTTGGTCTGTGTACAAGGTGAATTCTGTATTTCATAAAGATGGATGATAGGACTTGAGGAACTTCATAATAACCAGATATTCCAGTCCTGTAGCTGAATAGTTGGTTTCCCTCTCATTTAATTTGTGACCTCCAAGCTCATCCAATTTGTTCAAGTGCAAATCCAACAACAATCTTTGAGGCATCACAGTATACCAGGAATGGTTGGCATAGGTCCAGGAATATAAGCACGGCAAGGTTTAGAAGTCCTTCCTTCAGTGACTCAAGAAAGGTTGGGGGGGGTGGGGGAAGGGAGGAATTGAGGAGGGTTGGGTATTCTGCTATAACAGCATTGGCCATGCTATGAAATCTGGTAAAAATCTCCTATAGAATCTGCAGAGACCTACAAACAGCTGTGCCTTCTCTAGGTTTGTGGGAGCCTTCCAGTCCTTTATAACATTCAGTGTCTGGGGTTGATGTTCCAACCCATCATCACTGACTCCATGTCTCAGAAAGGTGATGCAGTTTTTTGCAAACTGACTTTTGTTTCCTGCAAGTTTAAACCCTGACTCCTCAAAAAGCTTTACAATCCTTTCCACTCCTACCAAATGCTCCTCCCACGTTTTATGGAAACAAATGAAGTCATCTAAATAGATGAGGATTTATCTAGTTCTCAAAACTTTGGTTAGATTATTTACTACCCTCTGAAACATCCCAGATGCAATCATGAGTCCAAAAGGCATTATGCAGAATTGAATTGTTCATAAGGTATCACAAAGGCAGTTTTTTCTTAGTCTTCAGTTGCCACTGTAATCTGATGGTATCCAGATACCAGATCAAAACAACTATAATATTTTGCTAATGACATTTTATCCAGGGTGTCTGCTATATGGGAAAGTGGGTGGTAGCTATCTTGACCTGTCTGTGAAGTATGTCTACTCTAGTCAACAGATATCCCAGAAATCCCTGTTGGAATTTTTCACAGTTACAATTGGGGATGCCCAAGGTGATGGTGATTTCTCAGTCAGACCATCCTCCTGAATGCTATTTAGCTTTTCTTTCACTCCTACCAGAAACACCAAGGGAATCTAATCTGGGGGCTGTCTCACAGCAACATTCCCGGGCTTAAGCACAATTGGGTGCACCGAAACATATCTCCCAAGGTCTTCCTTATTCCTGGAGGACACACTAGCACATTGTAAGTGCAGCTATTATAATCAATTTCTTTCATTGCCTTTTACAGATGCTTCTGTTAGGTCAATTCCTAGCTTTTTTACTGACTGTGCTGCTTCATAGCTCTTGACTTTTGCCCCATGAGAGGCTTTGAGACACCAGCTACATTGGACATTGTCCCTAAGGTCTGATTTTTCACTAGCTGCTGCACCTCCTGGTCAGTCACATTAATTACTCTTACCCAAAATTCCCCCACTGGTTCCGTTTGAAATAGAACGCTGATAAAAAGCAATCTAGACTGGATAGTCATAGCATCAAACACTCCTACAGGTTCAATGTAGAAGTCTTCTATCCAGGGGATATTATTGCATGTTGACCTGGTTTCACCACAACTTTATTTGAAAACACCACAGGAGCAACTCATCTCTGTCATGCTGTAGACCTCCCAGGCCCCAAGAATTGCTCCCTATGGTCCATATTTACCACATCCAGTAGGGATTATCTGTATATTATTCAGGAAAAAGTTTGTTCCATTAACCCTTCAGGAGTTCTTTTGTTGCCTTCGGATGAAATCCACTCCCAGTACAACAGCACTAGAAATACTGGTCACCACAACAAAAGTCAATTTCATAAGCAGAGACTCCAAGTTCAGTAGGAGCTAAATTTCTCCTGTCATCTGCAGTGGCTGGCGATTTATACTACAGGAGTTAAATTAGTAATTATTAATGTTCTTCCACTTCAGCACTGGATGTTCTCCAGGGATCAGATTTATTTTTTTTATCCTGGAGTTCAACAGCTTTGGGGTTTTCCAGCCATCAATGTCTCCTGTCACATAGTAACGGGTATCTGGGCAGCTCTTCACATGAGCTATTGTATAAATTGCTGATGGTGGCCCTACTGTATCAGAAATTTCTAGTTTCTCTGATGAGACTTCCCTCTTCTTCAGCAATTCTACACTGCCTGCAAATATCATCTGGTCTGGAACCCACTCAAGAAACAGTCTTGACATGGGACATCTGTGAATAGCTTGCACCTGGGCCTCCTCCAAATTTTTAGGCACTTCCCTAGCAATCATTTTTTTTAATTGCTGCATCTGGTATAAATGAGTCACCTGGGGCTGGGAATTAACAGATGATGCCTTTAAGGAAACCCCAATTTCTGCTTCCACATTTGTAACTCTGCATGTAAACTGGTTTATAGGTTTTTCTAGTGTGTTATCATCCTTCACCAGCAGTTTCTGAAGTTTTCCTGTTAAACCATTTATAAACTGACTTTTCACATTGAATTCTGTTATAGTGTGCCCACTCTACATTGCCAATTCCAGATTTGGTGCAGCAAGTTTTTCTTTACTCACAGCATCAAACACCATGCTGCTTTCTCATCAGACCACTTATTTACAGAGAGCAACAGCTCAAAGTCTGTCAAATACTCAGACTCCAATCTCATCTGCATAAACAGTAAACTTCTACTCAGGCAAAAGTGCTTTTGCCATCTTGGATCCATAGCCACCAGTTGTAATCATTGCTTTTAGAAATCATGGGGATTTATTGAAACACTGCAGTGAGTACCAACTCATGCTCACACAAGCAATACTTAACTTCTTCCTAACACCCTTGCTAACTAACACAACATCATCTCAAAACAAGACAACAACTTAGCACTACGATAAAGATACAGGAACATCTATTGGTGGAGACGCTGTCTGCACTGATCATTACACAGCACTGATCATTACACTGATATTTTACACAGCACTCTGGTCATTCATGTTGGAGCCACCAGAATTTTACTTAAGAATGGTGAGCAGGAGTTGGTCTAACGGTTCCACTTTGCAAGGTGTGACATGAATATTTAACTCAATCTCTTTGGTTTTATTACTCTGCTGCCTTGTATAATTAATTCAGAAGCTGCTGAGAACCTACAGGAAGAAAGAACCACTGCTGCCTGCTGTCTGGATGTAAGTGCAGATGTTTCAGCCAGTTTTATAAATAACACATCAATGTATGTTTTTGTAGGAAAACTTGCTTGAAAATCAGTAAGGAGTTTCCAGCCCGTTTTCACCCACAGAGACTGTGTCATGTTTTCTTTATCGTGCTGCTGCTAACTTCCCAGGTATTTCTGAGTCTCTTTGTTCTGAAATTGCATCAGGAGTTGGAGACAGTAAAGCAGAAGCAAGTTACAACGCAGAAGGATGGTAAGAAAGGAAAATCATGCTATATTTTGGATTCACTTCAAATGAATGTTGTATCATTTTCTACTCAGAGTTTGAAGGGGGCTTCAAAGCAGGCTTCCATTGATTTCAATGGGCACTATATCAAGCCCTATGTGAACTTCAAACCCTACTGCTGTGTTATGAGGCAGGGGGCTCTTTTACTTTTACATTCTGGGCTGGTCTGATCCAATTTTCATTCATCCTTTAATCTGGGCTGTTCTTTCTCCCCTTTAAAACACGCACTACTCTCCTCTCCCCATGGGTGATCTATAGCCAAGGCCTGTGTGCTCAAGAGCAGAGAACCTTCTCCAAGGTTGCAGGGCGGCTCTGTGCCAGTCTCATAGAAGCTGTGCCACAGAGCAATGCAGTATGTATAAACCACCCAACAGGATAAGACATTTCTACATAATATTATCCCCTAAGGGTGCCACAACCTGACTCTGGATTTACAACCTGACTCCTACCAGGCACAGCCATGTACTGCCAGCTAAACTGTAAGATATTCAATGAACAGCTTCCAGATGACAAGTTTAGCACAGCTTCCACTGCTGTGGACCTAGTATTTCTCTCCCAGCTTCTGCCACAAGTATTCTAGTATAAGACACAGCTAATATGTGGGACATACCTTTAGTGTATCCAGGAAGAAGCCCTCTGTATAGGGGATTCTGCTGACTTAATTGGTAAAGTCCTCATAGTGTCTGGTCATTAGGTGTTAGAAACAAACATGGCCTGTGGTTAAACTTTTAACAGGCGAATTGAGAGCACAGAAATGACATGGTAAGAAATAGAAAGCAGCATTCTGCAGCTGTTATTCTGATTATTATTTTAAGACACAGGATAGAAGGTAGTAAATGTTTATGTGTGCATGTTTGTATATCTTTTGTTTAGTATTTGAAATCCCTAGCCAGTTCACGTTACACACACATGGCTCTGTGCAGATAGAGCAGACAAGTACAAGAATATCACACAGTCTTGTTTATAACATTTGAAGAAGCCAAATGCTGAGATAGAAGCTTGCAGGCTAAATCAGGTATTCAGTTCTTAATACAAAAGAGCTCAACTTATTACCATCAAATTCTGGGGTGCTAACGCAATTCTACAGCAGTTTAGCACCTCATGTTGATGTGATATTTATCCAAGAATTTTGTCTTCAAGACTAGCGGTGTTATATTGCTCCCTTACATTTTTATCAGTGAGTTTATTTCCCCCTATTTGAGTAAATCTTGCTTTGCACTGGAGAAAAAAAAACACTCCTCTATAAAATATTTAGCAATGCTTAAGGAAATAAATTAACCCCCTAGGGTAATTTTTTGATAAATTTGATTGCTTGTACACACCTGTTATAATCAAAGCACAATACAAATTTCAACTATAAAGCCTCACAATACCCTTGTGTCATAAGTAAGAATCATATTATTCACATTTTTCAGATAGGAAAGCTGATATATCCAGTGACATATTTTTGAAACTAGAGGTAGGAGGTCCATATGCAAAGAAAATATGTGAGAAAGCTACAGTATCTGTGAGAGCATTTATCACACTTAGAAATCAAAAAAATGCACACAGAAACAATAATTTAGGCATCTAACTAAACATTTATATGGCTAGTTGCAGTAAGTGCATTTCTGCATGCATAATTTGGGCCACTGCATTTTTAAAAGTTGGAAGAGAGAAATTAAATATCTTGCCCAAAGCCAAACAATGTGTCAGTGGTGGAGCTGGGAGCTCCTGGCCATACAATGTTCTGTCATTGGATCACTTTGCTTGTCAGGGATACATACTAGAAATAATGCATCTTTTTACTATAAAGGTCATATAGTTCAGAAATATCTTATTGCTTTATACACTCTGTTCTAAGTAAATGTCATAGAATTTGCAGCTATAATTTTCTGATGAATTAACAGAATACCTCTCAGAGCAGTACAAACCAAATGCAATGTAAAATGTGCTTAGCATCAGAGACACCAGCTTGTTATTAGGTACTGAAAATTAGTGGGATTAGGCACATCACCCCCCTATTTTATCAGTTTCTCTGGGAGACGGGAACTATTTTTATTTTTCTATTTCATTTGACCCCTCTCTTATACATTTATTATTTTAGTTGCTGGTACAAAGTAAACACAATTTTTATTATGTTATTAAACTCAATCTATGTTGTTGCTACAGGACTAAGTTTTATAGGAAATCTACAAAATGTGATGAGTTGCTCCTTGGAAGTTCAACTCTTGTAGCTGATGAGAATGTGAACACTACTTTTACTGCAAGGACAGAAACAAACAGCGGATTTAGCTGCATAATAGAACTATTCTTTCCAATCAAGATGCAATCTATACAGTACATCCAGCCATGCTGGCTAAGAGCATTAATTAGATGTTTCCAGTATTTATTATAGGCAGAGCTGGTAGAGTTTCCTATACGTAAGTCTGCCCAGCACAGCACTTCCCATTCCAAAACCCTGTTTGCAGTTGCTGATAATTTTGCCAAACTGTAATCATTCAGACCGAAATTCCCCATACTGGGTGTTTGTCACAGACTGAATTTTTGGGTAGTTTCAGCAAAAATGGATGAGCCAAGAATGAAATTAGAGAAATATGTGTTTTGCCTACCGTAAAAAAAAGCTTAAAACTGAAAGGATGGTCTCATGATTAAGGCAGTTGAATGCTGTCCAGGAGAGTTGGATTCTGTCTCTGCTCAGAATTACTATGTGATGCTGGGCAAGTCACCTAAATCAAACTTCTCACAGGTGGCCATTAACTGTGTGCTCCTCATTTTCTGGGTTCCCTACCTGAGACCCTGGGCTCTGATTTGAAGACGAGCTGAGCACTCATAGCTGCAACTGAAGCCATTGGAAACTGTGCTTTGAATATATAACATGCTATATAATGACAGGTTTAGAAGTGGGTTGTAGCCCATGAAAGCTTATGCTCTAATAAATTTGTTAGTTTCTAAGGTGCCACAAGTACTCCATGCTATATAATGGTAAGGACTGTAAAGTCAGACCCAACTCATCTCAGATCAGGCTCCCTAAATGAGTGGACACTTTTTACCTTCATGTCTCTGTGCCTCAGTTCCCCATCTGTAACAATACCAAAGTTGTGTTGTGAAAATAAAACAACTAATGTTTGTGAACTCAGACATTATAGTGTTGAGTACCATAGAAAGCCTATGAGGAAATTAATAATTGTGTCTTCAGAGGATGGTTGGATGGTGAACTGGGGTCACACATGGAACAATGAGGAAAAAACAAAATATTGAGTAGCTTCTCTTTCAGTAAGCACTGTCCATTCTGGGCATAGACTGAGGCAGGGGACTTGTGGAAAAAATAGTATGTAATCGGGTAATTAAAGACTGGACTAGAATGCACACATGCTGCTTATCTGAACTAACACAGGCAACTTTAAATCTGGCATTTCTTAACTTCTGAGTGTTGGACTTTGCAACTTGGACATTCTTTTAGCATAGATGTTTATGTATAATTTATATACTACATTCAGTCCCTTGCACATTAATTATTAGCATGTACTTAGCTCCAAAAGTATGCTTCATGCTTTACAGAAAGACATCTGTTTTCCAAGATTTGAGTGCAGCTGTATTTTCAGCACCTTCTCTTGTTATAAGTGGCCTGTACTTTTCTGGCCTCATCCTAGCCCTTAATCCACATTTCCAAACCACTACACATGTTGGCATAATTCCGCATAATTAGCAGGATTCTCTGTCGAGGAAAGGCCAGGAATAGACAGAATAGGCAATGCAAGCCAGGATTAAGGTGAATTATCAGAGCTGTGCTAGGAAACTTCATATCCCCCACTTTGCTTATCTCCAGTACTGACTGTGTTCCCTCACTTACACCATGCTAAATGAATCCACAGATTTAAAATAATAACAAACAGCCCCAGACTTTTAGTTTGCCCTTGTAAATAATGCTGATAAATGTGAAATGTATATTATTATTAGGTGTCTGACACACTTCCAATTACACCAGAAGGTGCTAGTTACTGATTCTTTGGCACCTTCAAATTCATTTAGAAGAGACTGATATAATTGGTAAGCAAATGCAAAATAACTAACTAGCACCTACTGGATGAAGAACCAAAGGCCTTAATAAATCAAGTTTCTCTAGGCCAGTAACACTTAAGGCAATGTATGCTGAATAATAAGAACCACCACAAAAACCTCAGATGATGAAAACTGTTTTAGTGTCAGTGCCAATGACAAAGCCAAGGTTTCTTGTGAATATTTAGAGTAGCAACTTAATGTTCCAACACCATGAGCATCAGCAAAACACCTATGGTGTCTCCTAAGCCACAAAACACCTCATTAATATTATTATAGCACTCCCTAAAGGCCCCAATCAAGTTTGAAGCCTCCATTGAACTAGGAATAGCATATATATATCTGCCAGCTCAGCTGGCCACATGGTCTGTTCTGGGGTCTATTCCAGCTCAGTAATCTGTTTCTGCTCCCTCTGCTATGAGGATCTCCTCTGATTGCATTCTTGTCTTCTCTTTCCTTGGTCTTAAACTAAGATCATTCCACCTCAAAAGCCCAACAAGCATAATGGTGGACTCTGCATTCGGGGGAATTCTGAGCACCTGGTCAAACTCCTCATAGTAGGGACAGGTAGATGGGGAATTGTGAGGTTTGCTGTTAGCATCCTTTGCCTTTTGGTGAGTGCCCTTGAGGTTTTTAATTCTCCCCTGACACTAGATAGCCATTTGCACAATCACCAGCCTCTGGGCGATGCTCTCGTACAAATGCTAAAATCATGCTCTTTGCAATACTCACAGCAGACAAAAACCAGTACCCTAGTGCGATCCTCTGGCCAGCTAGAGCACACTACGTGGAGGATCTCCTGGACAGCAACTTCTCATGCTGTTCAGATGAACTAAGCTGAGCAAAAATGGAGCAGGCTGCACAAAATGAGGGATTTAAAATGCCGACCAAGTGTATATAACCAGCAGATGGCTTTTGGCACAAAGGAGAAGAATGGGAAGTGAGTAGGTAGAATGGCTGGGAAATACAGCCTCAGAAATTATATGATGGCTTTGGAGGACTATCAAAATCTGAGCTCCATATCCTGGGTTTTAGCTGCATCCTTCTAACAGAAAAACCTGGGCTCTAACTTATACCCTCAGCTAGGCAAGCAAGTTTAGGTTCAACGCACATATAAACCCAGAATTATGGGGTCTGTGTGTGGCTGATAGGTGAGTTTGGGCTACACACACAAAAGCCTGGGTTAACTCTACAGTGCAGACGTACCCAAAGTAAGAGACAGTTCCTGCCCTGAAGAGTTTTCAGTCTAAATATCCTCTTTCCTACAGTGCACCAGCCCCTGCTTTGGCTGCTTCTGCAACTAATCCTGCTGCAGGAGCCTCTGCCTTGTTCCATCTATAATACCCTTAATATAAAGTGTGACCAAAAACTAAGAGCTATGCTATGGTCCTGTGCCTCCCTTGAACACACCCCTTGAAGTCAGTGGATATGTCTATACTCCAGCTAAGAGCAAGCCTCCCGCCTTGAGTAGACAGACTTGTGCTAATAGGGCCAGAGCTAGCATGCTGAAAATAGCAGTGTGGCCATTGTAGCTCTGGCTGCAGCTCACGCTCTCAAACCCACCTGATTCCCTAGGCTTGAGGCTCTGTAAGAGCGCTAAGGGTACACCCATGTGTTTCTCGTTAAAGGACTGAGACCTTAGAATTAAGGTCAATTCTGCGGGGAAATGCAACAACTAACTTTAAGCAGGGATAAAACTCTCCTGTCCTTTAAATTTTCATGCTCTTTAAAATTCTCCCCAACTTTGAAAGCCATGAAATCTGGAACCTATTTAATGATATAGCAGGTCTGGATGATAGGATACTAAATTGGTGAATTGCAAGATTGTTAATGAATCCTAACACACATCCTGAGCACCACAAATTTATCTAAGTGCTCATTACTAACAAATAAAACAAGAAAATCTTGCTGTGTAATTGTTGCAATAGCATTTTGAGTTACTACTGTGGAACCACTCTTTTGAAAAAGAAACATAACTCTTGAGAGTTTATGGGAATATTTTTTTCTGGATGTATTTGCATGGGGAGTTCCACATTACTGTGTTAAAAATGAAATGTTGATTATTTTTTACAGTGATGTTATACTTGAAAATTCCTAATGTTCTGAGGTAGTCCAATTCAAAAGTGTTCCTTGAGTTTGATACTGGATTTCTACAAGATTGTGCATGTTGGGAAAAAACATATGGCTTTACTAGAGTAATGGGGATGGCAAACCATCATAAAAAGGGCTATAATTCATTTGTATAATCATAATCTTATAAGACTCCTATAATTATGTAGTCTCTGCCACTTAAACAGGCACATAGGTAATAGGCAGCAGAGTCCAGGACATGAGACTGGCAGTCAAGAGACCTGGGATCTAATTCTTATCTCTGCCACTGACTCACTGTGTGACTTTGGGTATCTCTCTGTACCTCAATTTTCCTATCTGTAAAATTAATGCCCTCCTTTGTAAAGTGCTTTGAGATCTCTGGGTGAAAAGATTTGCATAAGAGGTAATAATTCACAGAAACTTTATAATTTTATTATTATAAACAACTGATGTGGAAGTGCCATATATACACACACTAATACATCTAAGAGATCTGAAAAGGAAAACATCCACTCTTCTTGGATAGTAATCTTTTCTCAAAGTCTGACCAAGTGGCATATTTTATGTGGGGACGTGAGAAATACAATAGCTCTGTCTCAAAAGGAGTACTACAGACAAAAAAAGGAGATTCTTATGTAAACGGCCATGGTTTATATGTGGTTGATTAATATAAAAACACCCTCAATAATAGATTCTGAAAAAAGACATTATCTGACATTTTGTTTTATCTGTCATATCTTGGCCCATTATAGTCATTAAGGACGTAAGAATTTTAATACCTTTGCTGTTTGAGTGCTGCAAGTTTACTTGTACTTTTCATTCTGTACAGTGCCATCTTGTGGCTGAATAAATTTATCTTGTGTTTCATAATAAGTGCAGTAATCATTAAGACCAACATTTTTAAATGTGGGTGCCTAAAATCATGCTCATAACTTCATATTTAAGCATCTAAATAAAAGTGACTTGGTTTTCCAAGATACTGAGCACTCACAGCTCCCAGTTAAGTCAATGAGAATTATAAGTTCTCCACACACTTGAAAATGGGACATTTTTATTTAAGTGCTTACCTTTAGGTACCTACGCTTGAAAATGTTGGCCTATGCAGCATGCTAGGAGCATTGGTCATGTAGCATGAAGATGCAGTGTGTGACTGGGAGATGTAATGAAGAGTTTTATCAGCAATCTTTCTCTCCTTCCTGTTTGTGCAACATCTGCACTTGCACATTTCTTAAATTATCAGCACACAATATCATCAAAAATACGGTTTTCCAGACTGAAGGCAGGCTCTGTGGTGTGCTAACTACACCATGCACTACCCAGCAGTTGATTCCAAGTGAAGAGAAATGTCAGGATCAGGATACTTGTTGATGACAGTCCAGCAAGAAGCTGGTGGCTCCCCACCCCACCCCTCATCAGCTCCTATAGAGTTGAGTGGCTGTTCAGTGAGCAAAGGAGTCAGTATCATAAAGAAAAAAATGGTGATGCAGCATTAGGGCATAGATAAAAAGTTAGGCTTAACCTGTTCTAATATGCTGACTCATAATAGAGCTCCATAGACATAAACCTAGATCCCCTGCCTGTACCCAATGTGCTGTAATTGCCGATGACTGTCAGGAGATCATTTTAATCAGATTGTGCAAGGTAACTCTGGGGCTTCTCTTGGGAACTATCCAAAGGCTTGTCAGGAAGTCACTGTGCTAAGAAATCTACCTACATTCAGATCACTGTCAGGGACAGAACACACATCAATTTATTCCTGATAATGTCAGACTATACCAAGTTACTTGGTAATATCATAATATGTTAAAGTCACTGGGCTTGACCCTGAGCTTATTTACTCAAGTCTCACCCTGATATAATGGCATTGTCTTCTTTAGAGCTACTTTTGATTTACACTGACATGTGAAATCAGAACTGGGCTCATAGTATCATTTTGGTGTAAAATTCCAAGCACTTGTATGCCAACAAATAAATAATGAACTCTGTATTCCTATGAAATGGCTTTAAAACAAGAAAAACTACCTAGTACTAATACAAATGGAGCCAGATCTCCCATTGTCTTTTACTGCATGTGCCTAATGTGTGTGAAACCTACTAAATCAGAGTGGCAACAATTGATACCTACTTTGCATTGATGTAAATAACTGTCCAAGGTGCAGAACAACAGAAAATCTGAACCCTGGACTTCACAATCACCACCTTTTTCTCTGAATACTCAGAATTAAATTTGTAAATAGCTTCCCTTATGTTATAAGCTGTCATAAAGACAGTTAGGTTGTATTGACTGGAAGACTTGTCAACTGACAGGGAGATATCCTGATTTCACCTTTTATATACTAATATGCTGTACTAGTTAGAGGGCTTTCCTATTTAGAGGCTGCCCACTAGTCTCATTGTATAATGGTTCATAGAGAGATCTGATGAATCTTCCATCCAATGCAGTTTTTTCTATTTACCCATATGTGTCAGGACTTGTCAAACATGATAGCCCTATTGTTGCTCTTGCTGACAGCAGTGTAAGTCCAATGGATCCGATTCTGCCCCCTCAAAATACAAGTAACTGCTATTGACATCAGGCCCATTGACTTGAATGGAGTTACTTCTAATTTACACTAATGCAAGAGCATAATCAAGCCTGTTATCTTTCTTCTACAATGATTAGTTAAAAGAAAAACAGAGAACAGAATTCCTATGCTCTTTTCCATATTGAACTCCATCTGATCACCTTACAGGGACAAGGATCCTGTGGGAGCCTGACACAGGGAGTAGCAACTGAATGCTTAAATTGGTCAAATGCAAATTCTGAACAATCTATGTGAAGTTGTCATGAGTTTTCAGAAAACCTGTAAACATTGTGTGACACCTCCCCCATCCCGCCCTTTGCCTACAATATGTATAGTTTATAGGTTCACCCACTGTAAACATATTCATTCTGTTTTCTTCAGCTACAGCATAATTTTAGTCTGCCAGGGAAGTTAGCCATTTGGAAATGTGTTGGTGTGTGGTGAAGTGTGGTGGGGGTTGCATAATCCTTCTGCATCATCACAAGACTCAAAATAGTACCAGCCTTCAGACGAACAGGGGTCCAGCAGTCCTTCTCTACTAAAGCCGAGATTCTCATTGTGTTTAATTGTTCACTGACTATGACCAAGCAGAAATTCAAGATGGACTCTCAGAACAAAGTCAGCTTTGTGGCTTTTGTGAACAGAGCTTTATTACTGTTTTGATCCTGATGACTCTAGATAAAAGGAGAGATCCAAGTAAATCATATAATGGATGTAATTTAGGAAGCGGTCTGCAAAATTTCCATGAGCAAGGGACAATGCTATTATTTCTTCTTTCCTTTTTTTGCCTTTCTGAATTATTAGTTTCACATCGCTAGCAACTCTCTGTATTAATTCCCATCAATGGAACCGCCACCTACAGGGCGGATAAAAAGGTCGAAGGAAAATCCACCATCCCCTCTGCTCCTGCTGTGGCTCTCAGCGGCTATGAGTTCATACATTTGTCTTTCAGACTTCATAAAATCTTTCTGTGCACTTCATGGGATCAAATTAGCAGAGGCTGAGCATGTATTTAATACTCTTTTAAAAGAAAAAGAAAAGCTTCACTGAAATGAGATGACTTAATTGAAAAAGGGAGAATTTTTCCTTTAATTTGAAAAGAATAATGAGCTTTAGTGAGATAATTGGATTTGTTCCAGTCAGGGCCGGCTCCAGGCACCAGCCAACCAAGCACGTGCTTGGGGTGGCACCTTGTAAGGGGCAGCCAATTTTGGGGTGGCGGGGGGCGCTCGGGGTTTTTGTTTTTTTTTTTTTTTGGTTCGGCGGGGTGGCGCTCGAGGTTTTTTGTTGTTGTTTTTGTTTCAGCTGGGCGGTGCTCGGGGGGGTGGGCTTTTCTTTCGACAGCGTGGCGCGGCACTGGGGGGGTGTTTCGGCAGCGCAGCACTCGGGCGGTGTTTCGGTGGGGCAGGGCGGTGCTTGGGGGGGTGTTTCAGCAGGATGGCGCGGTGCTCGGGGGGGGGGGTGTGGGGGGCGGGGCGGGGGGGCGGGGGGGGGGTGTTTTGGCGGCGTGGCACTGGGGGTGGTGTTTCGGTGGCGTGGTGCGCAGCACTGGGGGCAGTGTTTCGACGGCGCGGTGTGGTGCTCGGGGGTGTTTCGGCGTCGCGGCGCTGGGGGGGGGGTTTGGCGGCGGGGGGCGTGGGGGGGGTGTTTCGGCGTGGCGCTCAGGGAGGAGTGTTACGGCAGGGTGGTGCTTTTTTTTTTTTTTTTTTTTGCTTGGGGCGGCAAAAAAAGTTAGAGCCAGCCCTGGTTCCAGTTTGTTATCTTATTGTACCCATTCTCCTTTATATTTTTGCCAGGTGATTTTGTCTTACCAAATCTTGTTGCTCCTACTTCTTAAATAAGCAAAATTCCCCTTGAAATCAGGGGAGGTTTATCTTGAAGAGCCACAGAATAAACACTGCAGTGTTTGGTCCTCTTTACAAAGTCACTTTTTTTTAAAATGCAAATTTTTATATTTTTTCTCCATTTTCCAAACAAAACTTCTGGTTCAGGAAAGTAGTTATGTACCTGCTTAACTTAAAGCAAGTGGGTGCTTTATATCAATAGGAACACTCATGTGCTTAACATTATGCACATGTTTAACTTCCTTCGTGAATTTGGGCCTAATATGAAATATCAAGACTATTTTGCAAATAAGAACTGTACTCTCTATATGTATTTTCTGTTATATATTCCTCCCATCCCTGGCATGTATCAGTGCAGCATGGAATTGCAATATCTGGCAGGTTAAATTCACATTAAAGAAAGTGTTGTCTATCATTTCCTTACAGTGCCATCAGAACACTACAAAATTTCTGGCACACAAGTGTTAAAAACAAAGGACAAACAGCTATACCGTCTTCCTCTTAATAGAAGAGAATGTGTTAGAGCTTTAGCAGTACATATGATTTACAAGTAGGTGGTATCATGGGGACAATGTTAAGGAGGTTTATAGCACACCCACACACATATACAGAATGACCCAGGACACAAAATTTGGATGTGGATCCAAATTTTATCCATGCTGTCAGTGTTCAGTGGTTTAGGATCCGATCCATACTTACCACACCTGATAGTTTTAAATCTAAGTACTCACCGTAAAGAGAGATTTTTTCCAGGGTAAGTCTCTGCCAATACTGAAATGTTTTGCTGCCTCTGCCTGATATTTAAAACATTGCAGATGATAAGCATGTTTACAGTTCATCCCATTAGTCATGTATTAACATACAAGAACAAATTCACCTAGACTCCAATTTGGAAAAACACTTAAGAATGTGCTTAACATCAAGTATGTGCTTAAATTTCAATGAGATTTAAAAGTCAATGGGTTTAAAAAATTAAAGTTAGAAATATACTAACTTTAGACATATGCTTAAGTACCTCACTGAATTAGGGTCTTAAATACTACAGTGATTGGTATGTTACTGATAGGTAGGTAGAAGGATAAATAGTAGTTGTTTCCTGCCAGACCACTCAGATGCTGATAGACATTCCCTAAACCAATGGAGCCCCTTCAAGCATGATAGGGGAACATGCAGTATTCTCTCTCATAGTTATGTGCTGCTTTTAGGGTCTGTCCATCTGTTTGTCTTGTTTTTCCTCTCTCCATCTCTTTGTTAGCCCACAGGAATGCATAGACGTGTTTTAGCACTGAAAAATGCTGAAATCTGATTGAAAGAAAAGTTATCCCATGCATCATTTGTGCTGTTGTTCATTGACGAAGTTAGTGCTCATGGAACTGTGGGTTGAATAGCACTGTTCTGAGCTAGGTATAATGTTGTGCAAGGCCTACACAACTTTCTCTGCATGTTTCTGTCGATGCATCTCAGTCCAATAAGTTGTTTGTATCCTATGCAGTTTTTTTGCATAGCTGTGATTTTTTGTTTGTTTGTTTTAAAGCAGCCACAAGCTATAGGATCCTCTCACACCTTCAGTTCCAGTTTGTCTGACTTCAGCTTCTGCTGTGTCTAATTATTTCCTGTTGGGATCATTGATTATCATCATTCAATGTAATGTGTAGCAAAGGCTATTTTAAAGTATTGTGGGAATTAAATTACTTTGCTTGGAAAAAGTTTCTGATGTGTTGGATTTTCAGTTTATTCAAAGAGAAATTTCCATATGAAGGAAAGAAAAATAGTCTGTTACACATATGCACATGAAATTGTAAAAGCACCCTTCTTTGGATGTGAACACTTGGAACATATTAAGCTGTTCTCTCTGGCTTATCTCATATTGTTCTAGCTATAGATAAACATTAAAAGCCTTAAATAATTCCACATGTTTATATGCATCTTGTATGGCTTTGAGAAAACATTTCTAGCTCATGCAGCATCCAATTTTATGAAAATTATTTGAAACATATTGTTTTCCTTTCTTAAATAAAATATCCACTCTAAACAACATTTCAGCTGAGCAGAAGGACGTGGAAACAAACAGCAGAAGAGAATCCAGACAAGACTTGAGCCAGAAGGTAAAGATGAATTCATTAATTCCATACTAGATTTGCACAGAAGACATAATAGATGGGTGGGAAGTGTGAATGTACTTAATTAATGTAAAGGGTTTGAATCACTATGCTGGTAAAAATAATCTTCAAAAAGATCTTGGGTCTCACATAAATCAGGGTAAATCAAAGCCAAATGAGTAAAGTCAATACAACTGCCTCTGATGAATGGAGAATAAGGCCTTGCTGTAATTGCATTGGTGATTAAAACATATTTTGAAGATATTTTCAACGATATTGTATAGTACTTTGCTTCCTTTATTCTTACTGTTGGTTTTACTTTCCATTGTTTCTTAGAAGCTTGCAGATTAAGGGCTTAATTGCATCTATAGGCACAGGCCAGTCTTGGGGCAGTTTAGAGTCATGTTTTTCTTATTAATACACAGGGCATTGTTCATGAAATTCCGTTCATCGATAATGGAAGCAAATCGACCATGTAAATTCTGTGAGTCTATGGGAAAATAGACCATCACACATACATATCCCCTCTGCCAAAGAGAATTGAACACAGAACTCGCTGATCATCAGAATAGGAGCTCCTGCACGCTCTGCAAAACTGTGAAAACATCCCCATAATAATCTCTGCTTCCACTGAGAAGGCCTCCATGCAATCTCAGAATCTGTGACCCTGGCACTGTGCAACAACTTCTACGTTGATTAATCCATCTCTATAGTTGAGAAAAGCACACCTGTCTCATTGAGAGGGACATCAGAGCTGTTTGCCAGCTTTGATGTTTCATAACAGGGAAATAATGGCTGATAAATGTTGTTGTCGATTAGGTTGATGAATTGAAACCATCGCCATCCACTCCCGAAGCCAAAGACCCCAGAAGTGATATTTCCATTGAGGACACTGTCTCCCTGAGACAAAGAGTTGATGTGTTAGAAATAGTAAGTGGCTCCAGAGGTTAGCTGGCTCCAGAGGTTAGCTCCAGAGGTTACAGTTCTCTCAAGGGACTGTAATTTTGATCCCCAGGAAATTTAGTCTTCATTGAATTATTGCTATAGGCTTCAGGATACAGAGGCACCAAGCAACAGGAGTGCTCTTTCTTGAAAACAGGTTTAAAAATTAAGGGTTAGTTTGAGACCTAATTTCTAGCTTTACAGAAGGAGCAGGAACAGCCCTGGGGAGGAATTGTAAATCAGGGAGTTACAGTTCTTTTTCTTGTTCCCCCTTCCTCTAGAGAGAAAGTTCCATACTGCAGCCATTCATTTCCTGCTCTTCTGACCAGTATTTTAGGGGAGGAGAATAGATCCAAGGGCATGGGGAGATGAGAAAACCCTACGGAGCTTTCTCTCTCCTGTGTTTCCAGAGTACTGATCCAGGCAGGCTGTGCACTAGGGCAGAGTCTGGTGTATATGTCTTTATATTCCAGCATAGCTATCTAAGGGCTGATTATGGAAATTACATCAGGAGATTTCCATAGTTGTGAGCAATGTTGCTGATTTTTTTTTCCTTCTTCATGATTTTAGGGTATGAAATCCATAAAGATGATTGTTTCCCAAAAACCTGAAGAAATGAAATTAATGCTGGCTCAGCACAGCAGTGAAAATAGGTCTGAAGAAGAAATCCAGGTATTTCTTTGCATCCATACAGGTTCCTTCATTAGGGGAATTGGGATTTCAACAAACTGAATGATGTAGGTTAATCCTAAACAGGCACATAGCTCCTACAGGATCGCTGGCTTCTCAAGTTTTACATGGCCTATTATTTGCCCATCATTTATTCTCAGAGCAAGAATCTTGACAAAAAGTGCTGGCCAATGGCTTCACATTAATGGAATTAATGAGATGTCTGGTTACATTTAGAAAAATTAACAAATACATCATACAAACTGCAGAGTGTAGGAAAATAAACCCCACCCGGGAACTGATTCTTCTCTGCCTTGTACCCTATAGAGTCATTTATACCTATGCTGAATGCCAGGCCCTGGACTTCACTCCAGGCCTTCTGTGCCATTCCAACAGGATAATGGACCATAAAACTGGCCTAAAAGGCTAATTGTGGAGTCTCCTGGCATGAGGAAAACTACGAGTGGTGTAGCTTGTTCCCTTAGCCCCCTACCTTATTGACAGTTCAGGCCAGAGTGCTGCTTGGGAACCATTGTTAACCAGTGTAACTTCGAGCCAGCTCAAGACTGCTCAAGCTGTGTAGAGGACCAAATTGGCCCCCAAGATGGCCCTAGGATCAGATCAGGGAACTACAGATATAGTATAAAACTCTTTAGTTGCCATCTCCTTACAATTCTGAATCATGTGCAACTCGTCAGGCTTCAGAATTGGGGCCAGTGAGTGTAGGACACTATTATAGCAACATCCCTCGTACATGATGTCCTGATGATGTTCCATTTGTTTGGATGTGCTTTGTTACTGCTGCCAAGGCACAAGTAGGCTCTGGCAGCAGACTGGTGACCTTCCTTGGCTATTGGATTACAGCTTTGTTTATATAAAATGAAAGATGCCTTTGGGTTGCCAGCCTGTATTATACCTTATGTAACAAAGATCAGGTCTCTTCCCCAGCTCACTGCTCTTTAGGGTTGGAGTTGGGTGAATTATTTGTAGTAAATAATTTTATTTAATTTATTTAGCCCTTTTTCTGTTTCTAAATTATCTGCAAATAGACTTGGATTTTTAGGAATTTATTCGTTACTCTGAATTATTCAATGATGGGTTTAATAATTATTTCTCAAAGTGGGCTTCAGGATCCAGAGACCCCAAGCAACAGGAGTGCTCTTTCTTGAAAACAGATTAACAGATTTAGGGTTAGTTTGAGACCTAATTTCTAGCCTTATAAAAGGGGCAGGTGCAGCCCTGAGAAGAAATTGTGACTCAGTGAGTTACAGTTCTTTCTCTTGTTCCCCTTTACTCAAGAGGGAAAGTACCTTACTGCAGCCACTAATTTACTCCTCCGACAGCCTATAGATTGCTTACAAACTTCTTTGGAAAGTGAATACACTAGGTTGTTTTCTAAGCCATCAGAGCAAGTTTGACAATTGGGTTCAAATGTATGGTGACAAATACATTATCAGCAGTACATCTCTAAGTCTATTCAGCACTGCATATTCATTGTTGAGTTAAAAGCTTTCTTCTTTATTGTTACCTCCAACCTTTAAGTACACAGATTAATTCAGAAAACCAGGTCATATGTTCTCCTTATCATAACATTTGAATGTGTTATATAAAATTGATGAAATAAATAAACAGAATTATTATTATTGATATTAATTACAATAATACCTAGCTCTTATATATGATGTACCTATCATACTTACCTCTTATGTATGTGTATGTTACCAAAAAAAATGGAAGCCGTTCAAAGATGAGGGACAAGAATGATTTAGTGGTATGGAAAAACTTGCATATGAGAAGAGAATGAAAAGATGAACTGTTAACTCTGTGGAGGAAGTAGGTAAGAAGGGATATGATAGAAATTAATGGTATAGAGTAGTTAGAGTGAATTGAAGTTCCCTACCTTTCTCATAATACTAGAACAAGTATAGATTCAATTAAACTGAAAGGGAGCAAATGTAAAACCAATAAAAGGAAAAGCTTTTTTCACACAATGCATGCATATGTAGAATTCACTGCCACAAGATACCATTGAAGCCAAAGGCTTAGCAGGGTTCAAGACAGGAATGGGCATGTATATGGATAACAAGAACTTAGAGTTACAATACTCAGGATTAACAAAAAAAATTCAAGTGTTATAAAACCCTCTTGCCTAAGAGCATAAGCCAAAGTGTAAGTAATGAGGAAGAAAATTTCCCTGTGGGCAGATTATCCTATAAATGCTTATGGAAGGATTCCAGAATATTCTTCTAAAGCAGCTGGTACTGGACACGTTCAGAGACAAGATAGACTAATTGTGAAGGTTGATGTGGAGTCTAGTCCCAGTTTATGTAATCTCTCAGTGGGATATGAATCCTTATTTTAAATAGAAGATCAGAGTCTAGAATTCACAATATCCTGGCTCCCAGCACAGGGCATTTCCACTAAACCAAAAGATAGTCTAATGAAAGAAATACAGCAGGGGGGAAATAAGCATTTTCCTCCTTTTTCCCTCCATTTTGTCTATATTCTGCCTGGAATGTGTGCTGTGTGTGAAATTTTGAAGCAAGACACCAGGGTGGCGTATGTGCTGTGCCAAAAGCAAGCTGTGCTATGCAAACTTGAGAAAGAAAATTGTGATTGTTGACAGCTTTTGACTTGGCAAAATCTGAATAGATTTACATGAGACTAGCAAAAAGTACCTCCCTTGCTCCAGGTTTATCCCCCTGCCCAATTTCAAAGTCCCACATAAAACATGGAGTCTTTAGAGTGCTTCAAGAGTTTTTAGAATGGAAAGTGCCAGGCAGGTTTAACATAGATGTCACTGCTCCTCCTCTTGTAGTACTGTGTGGGATTCATTCTGCTCAAGATGAAATCAATGGAAACAGGTGCAGTCCCTATACAATGAACATGATTTAAAAAGTACGTTGTTTGCCCTGAAATATTACCTTTCCCATGATAGTCACAATATCGCCTATATTTAGAATGGGAATTATTATGTGAAACTTAACTACATCTGGTGATAAATGTACAACTTTTAGTGGTGCCATTTTATATATTTTCCCTCAAATCCGAAACATTAAGACCATCACAGTGAGTACCTTCTCTGCATTCTTAATAGTTGATTCTTTTACTTCCTGCAGCAGGTGGATGTAGGGGGCAGTGAAGGATAGACGCATATTGCAGGAATTTGTATGGTAAACATCTGTCACACTAGCAAACAGGGGATTCTTATTTCTGTGCAAACAGTTATTTGCTGAAATATCAATCTAGCCATCTATTGCTACAAAACACCTATTTCCATTTATGTTAATTTCCCCTATTTTAACTTTAACTCTTTAAGAGCAGATTATAATTTTTTCCAGACTTAAAACAATTTAGGTAGCAATTGAGAGTGAACACCCTTTTCTGCTTGAAATATATTTATTCATCATGGTTTTAGTTAAGTCTAGTTCCATTCAAGTGTGATAGCATTCTACATCTTCTAATTTTATAGAGAGCTATACCGTTCCCAGTTATCTAAAAAACACACAAGATGTCAAAAACCTACATTTGGAAACATATGTTCCATTTTGCTATTTTCAGGAGGAAAGGCATCAAGGAATTAGATCAGATGTTTGCCAGTGTCCTTAACTAACGCAGATGGAAATCTTTGGCTAATGAGCACAAAATGTAGATAGAGGGATATTTATTTTCTGTAAGCTGTCATTAGGGATTCATTGCAGGTGCACTGATAATATTGTGAGGTCTTGGTATTCATAGAGTAGTTCAGAGCACCTCTGCAGACATTAGGCATTTGCCATGTGCAGTGATTTTTTGCAATTAGAATAGTGTTACTTACATATCCCCAGTTTATTACAGAAGACTAATTCAACACAGTTCCTTTATACCACCTGTGGGGCTCTTGACAAGTAAATGTACTACAAAGTGAAAATATAGGAAACGGCCTGTAGATTGTAGCCCTTGTTCTGCTTTCACCTCACTTAGCATTTTTCATTTTCTTGGCATGTTGAGTAGTGGCAGGCTCAATGTAATAACAGGCAGTGTCACCTTTCTGTCACCATTCTTGCAGCTGTCATTTCAGGTACGAAAAAACTGATGTCTGACAGACAGTACATCTGGCACTACCCAGTATGTTCTCCCCAGAACTGCCATGTGGGTTCTCTTATCCATATCAAAGGTAGAATCGTCTCAGTTTTACAGATGAATGCAGAGAGAGGGAGAATAAGGGATTTATATAAGATCACAAAAGAAGGTGGCAGAGCTAGGAGTTGAACATTGTTTGTTTGTTTGTTTGTTGTTTGGGGTCAAATGAACAATTACTTCAGACTGAAACAAAACTTTGAAATTTTATTTCATTTCTGAGCATATTTAACATTTATAATAATACAAAATTTAAAGGAAATTTCAAAACAAAACTTAGTTCTGAATCAGAAAGTTTAAACATTTCATTGCAGAACTATTGACATACTGACATTTAAAAAAAAATTATTTTAGGCTTTGGGTTTTTTGACTGAAACAATAAGGCAAAATTAACATGAATTCACAAACTGTTTTGGTGGCACATTTTTCACCAAAAAAAAGTTTCTATTGAAAAACTCTACTCTGGAACCCAGTCTCTGCCAGTGGCCAGTACTAGAAGCTTCAGAGGAAGGTTCAAGAACCTACATAATGGACATTGGCAGCCTTAACTGAGCTTTGCTTTTGTGTGTTTGTGTCTAATCCTCACTATTCTTTTAAAACAGATGTTTTTTTCCCCCAAGACATCTAACAAACTCATTGGTTCAATTCACATTTCCATTCACTTTAGTGTTTTCCCCCACATTTTCATGGGGTCCACACTGGCAGCTTGGGATACCTACAAAGTTATACTGTAATACTGAAAAGAAATAAATTGTTTCAGTTAATTTTGTTGCTTATCAAAAGAAAATATCTAGTATGTGCCATCTTACTGATATTTCTCTGAGGCCCATACTACACAGCGATGCCCCATTTAGTACATTAGTGCCAAAAACCCCTGTTGATCTCATCCATGACAATGGGAAATTCTCATTGCAGTACCTGCCATATACACTATGATAAATACAATGCTAAAACCTTATTGACTTAGGGCTTGATCCTACAAGCGCTCAGCATTCTGGCCCAGGCTAGAAAAAGGTGTAAGCTTGTCTTTAATGAGAACACCTGCACTCTTAAAGTTAAAGACAATGTAGCAACTCACATACTCGAAGTTAAATAATTGTTAAATGTTTCTTGAATTGAGGCTCAGCACCTTTTAGGACTGAGTGCCAAAATGGTGCCATCTTCTCTACTGTCTTTAGGGTAGCACATTCAGATGTAGATACCCAAGGTCTGGTGCAAATATATTTTGCTGCCAAAGGTACAACCTGGGGCTTTAAATTTTGGGAGAGCTTTTTGCACTACTGACTGAATCAACTAGTAAGATTACCTACTTATGATGGATTTAAAGGGGAACACCACTACACCTTTCATGGTAAGAACTGGATATAGGCATCAGTTGCAGAGTATGGATCTGGCCTGGGATCTGAGTCTAAACTTTCCCAGGATTTGGAAGTGTTTGTTTCCTCCATTCCATTTGAGCCCACCTCCACTAATAAGAAGCCCAAATCAAACAAACGCTGAGACGTTGTATGCCAGGGAGATACTTTTCAAACATTTGTATGAGGTGATGAGTGTTAAAGGTACCAATAAACTAGCTACAACACATTAGATTTCTGTCATCTTGGAAAACCTGTCAAGACCTTCAGGTAGAGAAGTATGGATTCATCCATCTTGGAGTTTTTCACTTACAAGGTAGCATATGTGTAAAAATGAAATCTATCCGATGACATTTTATTCTAGAAAGTGCTATCCATCTAGAGTAAATGAACCATTTCTTTGTAATCTATTTGATTCATCTTGAAGACATGAAAGTACATCTTGTAAATGGTGATATTACTGAAAACATCTTATTATGTTGGAACTTTTGTATTCACTCTTGCTTGTATCTGATGTGAATGCCAATGTGTCCAATTTCTTGAGAATTAAGATATCTGTTTTCCATTTATAGCCTGTTATTATCAGCAGTCTCCCTGATGACTTCTTCAGAAAAGAGCATGATGGAAATTACTAATGGAACTGAGAAGTGAACATTTCAGGGAATACTGCTAGATTTGTTTTAATCAGGAATACAACAAAATATTTCTGAAAAGGTTTTGACCACTGGAATTAATTTGACTGAATCCACAGGGGGTACACTCAAACCAGTGTCATGTAGGTAGATCCTCTAAATATTCCTAGTTCAGCTCAACAGTCTGAGCTGTATGTATTTCATACATAGGGTATGAAATATTTCTCATTGGAACAGATTGTGCCCTGATGATCTTTGGGGAATGCATAAGGAGCTCTCATCTTGCCCCCATTATGGTGCTCCCTTGGGCACAGTTTAGCCCCTGTCCAATTCCTGCTGGTTGGTGGCTGTGAACTTCTACAAATACCAAAGCCACAGAAGATACCATTAGTTTAATATACTTGACTGACTGCTAAGTACAGTGAATATCTAATTTTTGCAAATGCACCTTTTCTTCCCATCTTGACTGTTACACTGCCCTCCATCACCCATACCATTTGTCTCTTGATTCATCTATTTTTTGTGTTATTTGTGTGTACAGCTGATAGTACAATGGGGTTCTAAGACCTGTTCGGGGTGCTTAGACATTACTACAGTAGAGGTAGTAATAATAATAATAAACAAAAATAATTGAAACATATTTATAAAAGGGGGGAAGGGAACTCTCCAGTTGTGCTATGCTTTGTCAGTAACTGAGCAGCACAGTGCAGACTAAGGAATCAGCACTTTCTTGAGTATAGGGCTGTGCAGAGAATGACCATCTGAGAGGGAGCTGCAGGAGTGACTGTGCATGAGAAGACAAAATTCCTCCCTCAACATCCCAGCATACAGAGGAAGTGCATATTCTCCAGCACTCCATTGAAAGTCCAGCTTGAATGGGCTGGTACAGATGGGGAGTGGGCCATGATACTGTAGTGATTTGCATCCACCAAGGGATATGCAGAGGCTGTGATTGTATCTGGCCCTTGAGTGGCAGGTACAAGAGGAAATGAAACTTTGGGCCCTAAAGAGTGATTGGAGTTCATACCATGCCATTTTGCTGCAGACTGGCATTGTCCTGAGGCAATGCTAGTTTAAATGACTCATCTCCAATCATTCTATCATTTTCAGCATGAAATGAAGAGATATTCCTATTTATTTTCCTATTTAGAAAATGTTGTTAATTTTTAAATAATAGAAAAATACAAGATTCAGCAAAAAGAGATACCGTGATACACAATGAACCAAGAACTGAGCCTTAATGTACAAAACTGCCATGAGAACGTGAGAAAATAGCGTAAGCATTTTCTTGTACCGCAAAAGCAGGATTATATGAAGCGAGATACTTAGCTGTTGGATTCAAATGCTGAATAACAGTTTCCATCTTGTGCTTGAGAACAGAATATCTCTGATATTTAGCAACCAAGAAGATGAAGTGGATCCAATGCTCCATCTGTATTTCTCAAGGGATTTTCTAAATTAATGATAGAATTCCACATTCTTTAATTTAACCTCCTTCTTCCCTCCACCCCCTTTTTTGTCACAGGGGACTTCTTATCTACTTGAGTGTGTTTATAAATTGAATATGTCTACAGCAATGGAGTTCCAAGAAATGAAAGGCAGAATAATGCAGCTGCAAAACCACATGCTTAATTTCACAGGCCAGTTCCTCAATATGGAGGGAAGAGATGATTCTCTGATGCATTCTCTAAACTCACAGGTCTGTATTGTTCTGCAATGCATGCTTGACGAATTTGACAAACATTTTTACAATATAATGTTAAACCCTTTTCCAGCTTGGAAGATATTTAAATTCTACACTGACGGTGCAAAAATTATTATTGATTTTGTAAATGTAAATTGTACCCTGTCATTGTCTGGCTATACTGAAAGGAGGACAGGAGACATTTGGTATGGTTTTAATCAGGCCACAACTTTCTTATTAGGTGTCTGGGACTACCCGGCAGATAAAAGTGTACAGTGCACTAACCCCATGTTCATTCAATAACTTCTCAGAACACTTCTAGCAACTCCCGCTCTTTTTCCATCCAGGACCCCCAGCCAATCCATTGCTGAGACATTACCATCCATCACACCCCCTCCCCCCCTTGGAAGAAGGAGGGCTAAAGTGGGCTATAAGAAAGAGGAGTTGGTTCCCTGCCATACCAATCATAGGAACCCAAAATATCTCTCCCCCCAGTCCCATTCCTTTAACAAAACACCTCCTTTTTAAGTCCTTAACCAAGCCATATATCCGGTCACTGTATCCCTTTCCTGGTGAGTACCCGCACTGAAAATCTGCCCCACACTTACGTAATGAGTTATGACATACAGCCTAACTCCCTTCATGCCACATGTCAACAAAGCCCTTCCTGAACTCATTGTGGGGAAGGTGAATAAACCCCAACTCCACTTAGGCGAATCTGGTGGTAAGGGAAAAATTCCTTCCCAGCCGCCCCCAAAAGGGGTAGTGAGCACAATGCCCACAACAGGTCTAGACCAAACCTGGTATTTCACCACCCAAAGGGGAGGGAGGGTGGATGCTACCTCAGCTTGCTCCGTGTGAAAGGGGACTTCACCGCATGGGCTTCCCCTTTTAAACTCTCCCACCAGCCATTAAAGCACTGTTCTCCTCATTCGGCCACCCAGACAAATTCCCCCCGCCCGCTTAAAGGAGCGATGCGGTCATTGCCTTATTGTGTATCAGGCCAGTACAGAGAGCTGACAATTGCTAACGCAGGGTTACAATGATAATTTAAGAATCTGTAACTAAAAGACACAGCAGGGAATTTCCATTGACTTCAATGAGATCAGGATTTGACCCCTGAGTCTCATCTCACTTACACCAGTGCATTCAGAAATAACTCCCCTGAAGTAAATAGAATTACATGAGTGAGAGGAGAATCAGGTCCTTTGTCTTTTCTAACCTTGATATTTTCCCCCATGTCTAATCCAGGTAATGGAGCATGCTCAGGAAACATTGTTTTCTATTTGTTCTATTATCTGATCATATTGATTGGAATGGTAAATTCTCCTACTCTCATACCTTTTGCCTTTGCTCAGGCTTGCCTTTCCAGCAGGTTGTCTTTGTTTTCACCCTGTGTGGATGCCATTATAGAATCTCAGAATTATAGAAATGTAGGGCTGGAAGGGCTGACTTAAGAGGTCATCTAGTCCAGCCCCTGTGCTGATGCATGAGGAAGAACACCTAGACAATCCCTGATGGGCATTTGTCCACCCTGTTCTTAAAAACCTCCAATGAGAGGGAGTCCACAACCTCCTTTGATATTCCAGTGCTTAACTATCCTTATAGCTAGAAAGTTTTTCTTAATATCTAATCTTATATGCTATATGTATTTATTTATCTATATGTTAATGCTATTATACTGTAATTGGGGGTGTTTCGGTTTATTTGAGATGTCATATTTTTCTAGTTTTTGTAAATACACATACACCACCACAGGGTAACTCTCACACCTTCTGGGTGTGATGTTCTGTCCCATCTAGTGGCACCAAAATCACTTAGAGGGCAAGATAAAATGAGTCTGCTCTACAACCTTAGCTAACAGTCAGTTGGCTTTTAGCTCATGTGGTAGAGGCTCATGCACTAAGTTTTAAAGGCCCCAGGTTCAATCCCGCACACCGACGACTGGGGTCTGTCAGCATTACATATACACATCCCATCTTGTGTCAGGGTGGACAGTGGGTGTGCTGACACCGCGGTTACTGTCTACCAAACTGTCTTGGGCCTCACCATGATCGGGTTCAAGGGTCAGAGTCAACACAGTGGCCCTTGAGTTCAGGGCAGCATGGCTAGTGACCAGAGTCAATACTGTAGGCCCTGAGTTCAGGGCAGTGTAGCCCAGTGGCCAGAGTCAATATAGCAGCCCTCACATATAAGGCACTACGGGGATGGTGGCCCAGGTAGGGGTCCCAGGCCCACCCAACTCCACCAGGCTCCAACAGTGGTGGGGTGGTTCTCCACTGGGTCAGCGGGGAATCCCACCAAAACATGCTGACCTTACATGGGTGGGAGATACCACTCGCTCACCCTCCCTGGGTCACTTCCTACTGCACTTCCTGAAGCTGGAGTCCATGGGGCATCGGGGTCTCCGGGCTCCTCAGCGCAGATAATTCCCTGGGACTCCATTGGCCACAGATCTCCAGGCTGGATCTCAGGATCTCTGGCTCCCACAGGCAAGGGCTGTGACGGCTCCTTAGCTGAAGCCTCCACCAAAGGTCCTTCCTCTCTGGCTGTCAGCCCTGACTGAGCAGGGCTGCTCCCTTTTATACTAGCATAGCACTTGGAGCATGCCCAGTATGGTCTGACGGGTGGAACTTCCTCCGCCCATAGTGTGGGGTTAACCCCTTCTTGCCCGGTGAGGGGTATGCACACCCCATCACAACCCCATTGTACTAACGAACATCTGAAATAGAGAACAATTATACTATAACTTCATTTACCACCAAAAATGCAGAGAAAACTGTACTGGAAGATCATATCTGTCACTTTAATTGCTGCAAAATTGTGTCTCAATTGCACAGTTTATTGTAATATGACTTTCCAGGTGGCTACTCTTATGGATGAGTCAAAATAAGAACTTTGAATAAAAAATCCCTTTGAATTGTGTGGAATTCAGAATGCAACTCCCCTGATTCAAGCCTAACCCAGGTTGTATGCAACACCTGAACGGGCTACTTGTATAATGCTGGCTTGAATGTGTCTTAAATCTCAAAAGAATGACTGATCTCATGAGACTTCCTCCATTTTTTGTTAAAAACTCACAAGAAGATCTCACAGATTTTGGTAATTCAAGTCCAGAGCTGAACCTGAGACCTCTAGCCTAATTCTACTCTGGATCTAAACACTGCATATTGGGCGAAATCTTGGTCCCACTGAAGTCAATGGCAAAAATTCCATTGATTTCAATGGAGCACTTGTTTCACACATACAATTTTATTCAGCATGTCATCTTTAATGAAGAGGCAAACTTGGACTGTATCTCTAAAAGTTTAATTTGGTTGTCCATTAGATGTCAGTATTGTTCCAATGCTATTACAGTTGCTTTTCTTGCAATATAAAGAAGCTGCACCTTACAAGAGTACCTCAGAGATATATAACCTTTTACAAGTATAACCTTTTTCTGTATGATTGGGAATGCTTACTCCAATGGATTTTTCCTTACTTTTAACTTTTAAAATATTGCTTAACATTTTTTTCCTTAACTCTTGCAGAATCTTTTTGAGTCTAAGATGAATGTCATGGAAAAACAATTTAACAATGCCACTGAGGCTTTGAATAGCCTTCAAAATCGCCTTGAAGAGGTTAGCTTGTTAATTTTTCAGAAATGAAATATGATTTGCAACAGACAATAACTTGGTCTACACAATGTTTTATTTGTAACATTGCTATTTAGGAGTGTAGTGTGGGGCAGGAATATACACTAAAGTCTCAACACAGCCATTGTCATCAAATATTTATGTATGCAGTGTTGTCATAGCCATGTCCCAGGATATTAGAGAGAAGGTGGGTGAGGTAATATCTTTTATTGGACCAACTTCTGTTGGTGAGAGAGATAAACTTTTGACCTTACACAAAGCTCTTCTTCAGGTCTAGAAAATTTAATCAGAGTGTCACAACTAAATACAAGGTGGAACAGATTGTTTAGCATAAGTAGTTAATACATATTCTAAATGACCATTCAAGCTGAAGTGACCCATTAATACCACTCTAGTTATAGTGTGGAAAGGAAGATTTGGACCCTGGGGTGTTACCAGAACATAAATATTCATTAATACTAATAATGCTTAGATATATTTTAGCAGTTACATATTTTTTGTCTATGGATGAGGAATTATAACTTTAATTAAATCTGTATGTATTTCTGGTCAATATTTCCTTAAAAAACAACCCAAAACTATACTACTAATAGCCTAGGACACTGAAATATGAGGATATGTCTACACTGCAAAAAGAAAAAAAGAACAAAAGAACAAAACAAACCCTGTGGCACTGAGTCAGAGCCTGTGTCAAATGACTTGGGCTTGCAGGGCTCTTGCTATGGGACTAAAAACAGTAGTAGACATTCCAGCTCTGGCTGGAGCCCTGGCTCTTAATCCCAGTAAAGGAGAGCGCCTCAGCTACAGACCAAGTGGGAATGTCTACACTGCTATTTTTAGCCCCATACTGAAAGCCCTGCAAGCCAAAGGCATTTGACCTAGGGTCTAAGTTTCAAAGCCACAGGTTGTTTTCTTTTTCTTTTCTTTTTCCCCTTGCAGTACAGATGTATCCTCAAGCTTCAGGGGCCTGGGCTATTAGCAGTATAAATTTGGATACCTGAATATGCGTGATTTTGACCTAGCAAGAGAATGTGACTACTTGCATGAAAACTTTCAAATGAAATGGCATGGATTCCGAACCTTGGAAAGAAAATATCATTGCTCTCTATCCAGTTCCAGCCAGTCTTTTCTTAGAATTGCACTGGGGATATGTTCAAAGATGCTCTTATGCAAAATGCAGGGTAATACTGAGCACTGTCTGTGACTGAATACAAGGCAGCAATTCAGTGAAATGCTTCTGTGGATGTCATAAAGCACAAAAGCGCAATTCAAGTAGAGCAGCTGAATCTCAGGGCTGAAATTGTAGCCCTTGTATTCTGCCTAGGATGGGGGCTTGTTTTTCCAATACATTGCAGCACCACGGTGTTTCGAATTTTGGATTCCAAAAGAAGGAAATTTAGATATTGTGAATGGATACTTATGGCAGAGGCATAGGATATAGAAATAAATACAGGATATTCAGGTGGTGATTTATTTTGGGTAGGGAAATCACACACACACACACAGTTCCCTGTTCCCAATACTGCGCATTATGGAAGGAAGACAAACCTATAGGGAAATTTCATCAAGAGGGACAGTGGGTAAACAGGCTGTAGCGCACACACACACACACACACACATAAAATGTTCCAGCCATTGTACTTTCTGTAAAATGTCCACAAGTGATGGTATACAGAGAAAAGGAGCTGTTTCCCTAGAACATGGCAACATGTTCCCTTAGAAAAATAGAATGTGCTAAGCAGGAAATGATAGTAAATTTAAAGTTGCTTAAAGCTGTTGCTGAGTACTCTATGCCCTACTGTCAGAAGAGTCAGAGTATGCAGCAGTGGCAGTGACTTGGCCGGCCTGGCCTGGCTGATGGAGGTAACAGAAGGACTAATTTCAGGTTAGTAATTCCTAAGGTCTGGTCTACACTATGTAGTTAGATCAACGCAAGGCAGCTTACATTGACCTAACTATGGAAATGTTTACACTTAAATTTTGCTCCTGCCGATGTAATTGCTCCGCTGCACTGACTTAATAACTCCACCTCCAAGAGTAGTGTAGAGTCAAGTTTGATGTCATTATGTTGATGCAGTGTCAGTGTAGATACTGTTATGTTGACTGTTACTGGCTTTCAGGAGCTATCCCACAGTGCCCCACACTGACAATACAATCGATACAAGCATTCCTGGTAAGGCCGCCCACTGCCAAAACATGGAGCAAAGAGTAGCAAAAGCTCTTCCGACGGTATAGCGCTTTCTACAGTGGGTTTAGGTCAGTATAACTATGTCACTCAGTGGTGTGAGTGATGTAGTTCTACTGATATAGGTCAGTAGTGTAGACCAGACTTTAGAGTGTTTTAGCTAAATACAACATGGAACAGATCAGTGCTTTATGTGCACAGAAAATACACAATCCTTGCCCCGAAGGGATTAGAATGTCTAGACACACACAAATGAAATCTAGGGGATGTGGATACAACATAAAGCCAATGAGTACAGTGAAGAATTAACACAGCTCTGTTAATTCCATGAATTGTAGTTTATTTTTTCATTGGAGTTGGGAAGGGAGAAGGAAAAGGACAGAAGGGGAAGAGGAATAGTCACAGCTTGTTCCCAGAGTATTTATCATAAGCAGATTGAGCTATGCAGAATTAGCTTGTTCCGAGGATGAGGTACATGAGTGAATTTGTTGGCTCAGTTTCTGTTCCCTTATGTTGTTAAGTTTACATAAAACATATGGAGAGGGGGAGTTTCTTGCCACAGAAACAATCTATTAAATATACCCACATGGGTCTGACAACCAGCTGACATGTCTGTGTCTATGCCTGTGCCTGATTGTACCTAATTTCCAATAAAGCAAAAGGATTTTGAAGATTTCTCCTTTGCAGTTTAATGAAATCCAATGCAAATTTAATGAAAACACAAAGAATTGCCTTCACCACTAGATGTCACTGGAGCCCTAAAGATTTTTCAGAACTTGAGACTTGTCGCCGTTTAGCTTGTAGCTGTTGAAATTAGTTGTGCTTAAAATACAAATCAAGACATTGAATGTTTTAATCATTTGCATTTAGAAGCAGCAAATAAACTAGCACCGTAACATACTGTATGCAGGAAAAGGCTCTGTCCATTTGTTGCATCATGCCCACTGTAAACAAATGGGGCCAGATCATCAGCAGGTATAAATTAACCATGCTTCACTGAATGGAACCACATCACAGTTGTCTCCCTTGTTGGCAGTCTGAACCAAAAGGTTAAGGACTGAATGGGCATGACGACTGTCACTTTCAGAGGTAGTCAGGATTGAGGAATACTCTGGGCTATATAGGGAACTTCTGTTTGCCATGCTGTACTCATTCTGTCGATAAATTAAGTCAAGGCATTCAGGTCCTCACTCAGGCAGTTTAAAGAGGCCTTAGTGTAAATGAGAAGTGGGCTCAACGTCTCCATAACTTTAACCCAGTACCTTCTGTGAGCATTGAACTCATGATATAAAGATGTTTAAAGTCCTCTTTTGGGTAATTCATTTTTCAAAATAAAGAGAGTCATGATACTAGCTCTCTAGACTCACTACTCTTTGATTTCCAAATAATTTGTGCAGAAGTAGGGTCTGCTTTATAATCACTCCAAAACTGATCAACAGAAAAATCCCAAATAAAGTTACTATGAGTGCAGTGAGTTTCTTCATCCTATTAAACAGGTTTCACCATCAGGCTTGTTAGAATTATGCAAGGAAATAGAGGTGTGCCCTAGTGGTCGATGAAAGAGCCTCAGTACCTTCCACTCAGTAGTCACATCTGAACCTAGCTTTAGTGCCTGAATTCAAACACTGCAAGAGGTTAATTATTCTATTGAATGAAAGTGGGGACCGAATTTTGTGTCTGTTAAACTTCTTTGAACTTGCTAAGAATCCTGTGGGCAGGCAATGATCCTGGGGTCTACAGCAAGGTCAAGCCCATTCAGGAAGAGGTAAACCAAATAAAAAGTGGCAATTGTCAAACTGTAAAAGAAGAAGTATGGTAGAGTGCAACACCACTTTAATATTAATCTCTAGTGAAACTCTATTGAAATCAATGTAGTTACATGACAGCCAAATTTGACCGCACCAATCTATTTGTATTTGATGGAATAATAAGGAATGGTTTTGAAAAAACAGAATGTTTAATTCTGAGAGGCAAAGTTTTTCTGATTTTTTCCACTTTTTCAGGGCACAGTCCAAATAATTTCGCATATGCAAAGAAGAAGGCTAGGTGGCTTTGCATGATATGTTGTTTTAGAGGTGGTAAAGTATTTCATGGATGTAATACATGGCCTATCTATTAACAGTCCTTTATTTGACAGGGATTGGATTCAGTGTTCCTTCAGATCTCTCAGCTTAAAGATGATTTCTATTTTATTGAGAACTTCTTGAACCACACAGATATGGGAAGCTCAAAGTCTTATGTGTCCACACCTGAATTCTTAAAGGAAACAGAAGAAGATACACCTTCAACTTTGTCTCCATCTTCCCAAAATTATGGTGGGTCATACACCTCAGTCCAGACTAACATTTAAATCCATTATTTACACTCCCTATAGAGCTACATTTGGAAAGATAAAGACAAATCAGATTGACAGGAATTGGATGAATTTCAGGCAACCTTGTATTGAGTTATTGTACATGCTGATACAATCCTTAACAGAGCAATGCACTTGGTGTTTTGAAGGAAGACAACAGCCCTACAGAACGTACCAGAGTAATTTTGCTCTGCTGTACATGGCAGAGAAAACACCCTTGATTTCCGATGGTAATTGGTTTATGACTTGAAACTTGATGTTAAATTACCCGTTACATTATTTTAACTTCATAGGTACAAAATACAGTTTGTTGTTCATCCCTTTAAAAGTATTTCACGGTATTTGTGTTAGTGACCCTAACTGGTTAACTATACAGTGTATCAAGGGATGTTTCCTTTTACTGATTCTAACATTACTTCCCTTTATGTTCTTCTATTACTCACCTAAACCTCTAATTCAATGTGAAGACTTGTCTTGCAGAAGCTATACAGTAGCTAATTAATATTTTCCAAGTAAGTAACATACAAAATACCGTATTGACTTAACAATGATCCCCACCCCCAAATTGCTTGAAAGAGACATAAAGATACTCAATAACTTTTCTTTGTGAGCCCTATGCTTTTATTTCAGCATAAATGAGTAGTCAGCAACACAGTAAAGAAAAGAATAACCCACCTTGGTCTGTTCCAACATACCAGCTGGATCCACAGTTAATACAAATACCCTTCAAAGTACTGATCAAGAAAGTTACAAGCCACTGAATGGAAACTATGTTTCATATTTTGACCAGCATGCCAATCATCTGAATTGCTATTAGTTTCACATCAATCTGCATATCATTGTTATGAATTACAGGCCAGATCCTCAGCCAATGTAAATGGGCAGAGCTCTGTGGACTTCACTGAATCAAAAATTATTCATATCTGCTGAGAATCTGTCCCTACTGTTTTAATGCTTACTACCAGCTATTAGCAATAACCACATACCACACTGTATGAAGAATAAAAGAACATTGAACTTATGATGTCCCTAAACAATGAGTGAATACCTTCAGAAAACAAAAAGAAGGTGGTGAGAATGTACACTGGGTACAGTTGTTTTTCAGTATCAGAATTATGTAATTTAAAATAAATTATGCAACAGTTGTCTTTCTGCCGTTAGTAATAAGTAATAATTTCACATGAGTTTTCATGTAATGAAATAATTTGCTATTATGTTCACTGTAGCACCAGATTCACACCCGATTCATCTGGATCATCAGACACAAGCCATGGAGCCAGAGACAGTGGAAGAGAAGCACAAAATAAACATCCCTTTCATAAAGAAACTTACAGGTGAGATCCTTGTTGTTGGAAGACATTATCTGCAATCAGGCAGAAAGAATAAATGTCAGGAGCCTACAGGGATCCCACCTGGAAGGTATTCACCAGGGCTGAAGGTCACCCCTCGAGAAAAGGCCACCAAAACACCTCAAAATAAGACTTAAGTGGTACATAGATCTTGTGTAGGCCCTACCTTCACAAGGGTGAATTTCATTCCAGCTAACGAGATAGCCTCTGGGAGAGTTACATCCCCAGCAGCTCTGCACAATACAATTTTATTTTGAAGATCTGTTTCCCTGTAGAAAGGTTAGCCCAGATTTCTCTCTCTCTCCGGGGCAGCGGGGAACCACACTGCCTCACTAAATTCGGGAAAATGTGCTGCAGCCCCCAGGCTACTTCCAGACTCCGCCTCTTGAGGTACCTGTGTCAGGGTGGTGTCTTCAGGGGAGTCCAGCACCATGGGTTCCTCGGGATAGCTGGCGAGGGGTAGGCTCAGCAACTCTTCCGGGTAGCTGGCACTGGGCAGGCTCGACAACTCTTCCAGGTAGCTGGCGCAGGGCATATTGGGCCAGTCCTGGGGTTTACCGCTGGTTGCTGGGGTTTCCCAATCGTGAGCTAGGCCAGAGGCATCTGGCTTCCCCAGTGGCTGCTCTCACAGTGAGCTCTGGGGTTGGGCCTTTATACTTCCAGTGCCATGCCTGACCCTCTCGGGGGTGGGCTCAGAGCTCCCTGGCTCTGCCCACTCTGGTGTCTGTAGGGACTCGTCTCTCCCCGGGGCAGCGGGGAGCCACACCGCCTCACTACAATCCCAAAATGCTTTAATGAGTTTCAATGCAAGACAGTGCTTAGAGTTTTCCTGTAGATGGTATAAATGACCTAGAACAACAATGAAAAGGTGGGTGAGGTCAGATCTTTTATTGGACTAATACTGGTGAAAAAGACAAGCTTTCCAACTACAGAGAGTGCTTCTTCAGGTCTGGGAAAGTTACTCAGAGTGTCACAGCTAAATACAAAGTGGAACATATTATTTAGCATAAGTAGTTAACACATATTGTAAGAATGTTGTTGTAGCTGTCTTGGTCCCAGGATATTAGAGAGACAAGGTCCAATACATTCCATAGGTCAATTATGTATTGTGCAAAATGTTTTATTTAATTTTACCAATTTTAAATTTGTGGCTTTTTAATTTTCTTGGTTGTTTCTTTGTTCTTGTATTATAAGAAAGAGAACATGGGCAAGTTCACTTTTGCTTCCCTACATCATTCATTATTTCAGATTTCTTTTATCATGTCACCTCTTTGTTATCTCCTTTCTATATTTATTAGATATTCCTTATTCTGATATCACATCAGTTTTACACTGGTGTAACACGATTTCTTCAATTCTAATACTAAGATACTATTTTTTAAAATCTTCTCTCAGCTAGCATTCCTTCCGTGCCTCTAAACATTTTATTTTTTCTTTTATGGGCCTATTCTGTTTCTGCTTTATTATTTGGGGGTGGCCAGAGATTAACAGAGAAATCAAAGTGAGCTCATACCACTGATTTTATTTGGTTCTTGATTACTGCTATGCACTGAGCAGATATTTCCATTGAGCAGTCCACAGTGATGTCAGGATCTTTTTCCTGACTAGTCATAGTTAATGTGAAAATCATCAGTGGTTCAAACTTTTCATTCTAATGTACATTGCCTTGCACTTGCCATGTGGTATATCATCTGCCATCTTGTTGTCCAAAGTCCTAGCTTTGTTATTATTTGCTGCAGTTCCCCACCATCATCTCTAGTCTTAAATAACATAAATAGTGTAATGTCATTTGTAGATTTTACCACCTCGCTGTTTATATTGACAAGAAAAATGTGTTAATCAGTAATGCTCTGGCCCAAGTGGTCATGGAGAGGTGGAATGAAGGGTGCAAGAGAATTCTTTCTGACCTCCATAGAACTGATTATCTAATGCCCTGAAGCAGGAGGTTATATAATGCCAGTCTGGCAGGTTTGAATATTCTGCAGTAGAAAAGCTTTCTCCAGAGGAGGAAGAAGCCATCTCTACAGCTGCATTCAGGCACATCAATATCTTACAACCTTTATAAGTGACTTCCCATTTTGTATATACTGACAAGAAGATTCTTTTTTTGTTTCAGATGTCAGAGACATGACTAATAACTGGATTTGCTCACCAGGAGTTCAAATTTGGCCCCATTCCAGACATCCCGTACATATTCTAAATAAATAGAATCTTGTAAACATCCAAGGATTGAGATACCATGCATATGTCTATGTGCATAATTCTATAATTAAGATAATGTACATGATGCTGAAGTAGCTTTATTTTATCATATAATAATTCATTCTCTTTCATAAGATCACAGGAAAGTAGAACAGATTTGTTTATGTTCTTTTGGGGGCTGCATCAACCAGCTGCAATCAGTCATTTGCAGGACAAAAGCTAACAGCTTTGTCTTATTTTTGTTGATTCTTTTATCTAATTGAATAAACTACCTGGTGATTGGTTTATAAAATGGAGAGGATATTTATCAAGGGAATGAAACAAAAGAGGGAAGTGATAAAAATGAATCTGAAACAATATGGATGATGTAAAGGGCTAGTATGTTTACTAAGGTTCTTTAACTCATCATGCATGGAGTTACCACCAGCCAGTGGACTCCATTCAACATGGGTAGGAATGCACACTCCACCTACTGCTAGGGTAGCAGAGCTGCTGCAGTAGCATATGCTCCATTGGAGCCCCACAAGGAATTTTGGTCAAATAAGTGTGCCCCATCAACAGTCCCTCCAGCCTGGGCTGTCGCTATAAAACCCTAACCTTATCAACATGGTTATCTACTGCATCAGAGACCTCTTTTCTCAATCATAATTGAAAAGAGTGATTGGCTAGAAATCCTTTGAGGCCCCTATCCTTGATTTTGAATGGATTATTCTGGTGTAAATTCTAGGTGAAAATGTAAAAGATTGCACATTTTGGTGTACTGTTTTGATTCAAATAGACCTCCAAGTCTTTTTCTATGATGCTGACAAAAATGCAAATGGATACCTGACATTTACTGAGATAGAAAAGGTCCTGGGAGAAGATGCACCTCAGAAAGAGGAATTGGAAGAATTTGATGATGATAACAATAAGATGTACTCCTACCTTGAATTGAGAAAAGCCCTTGAGCTGACAGGTAAGGATTTTTTAAAAACCATTGAGGTTTGTTTCTTAACTAGATTTTTTTCCCTTCCAACACCTCTTCCTTTTTCTGAAAGACGGCATTAGGGCTTGTCTACAGTTGAGAATTTGCTGAAATATCTATTCTCCAATAATTATTCCAAAATTAGCCCCTATGAGGACACTTTTATTCTGGAATAATTATTACAGAATAGCTATTTCAGTAAATTTTCAATTGTAGACAAACCCTTAGAGATAGACCTAAGTCACGAATCTGGATCTGGAATCGCATCTGAACTTTCCCAGAGTTTGGGTTGTTCAGGTTCAGGGTTCCAACAGGGTGTCACAGTTCAGCTGTGGATATGAACTTATTCCATACTTGACAAGTTTCAGATCTTGAGTCCTTCTCTGGGCCCAACTGTAGCTTGAATGAAATCACAATCCTTTTTGTTACTTGACAGCCACAGCCATTTGGGGGGTTTGAGGTCAGCCCCTACAATTATTACTTTCTGAGTTCCAACACTATGACCACATTATAGAAGGGGAAAAGGTTACCCTAAGTACATTTTCATAATTTTGACTGAAGACTCAAGACAAGAGGTTTTGGGAAGTTTGTTTCTGCATAGTGGAAATGGGGTTCTCACTTTCAATCCTTGGAAGTATAGCTGGAGAAAAAGGCACAAGACAATTTAAGAGCAAAATTCTCCTCTCATATCTTTGTGGTGCATTTGACTCCAAAATTCTGCTTTTCCCCACATGAAAAAATATCAATATATTAAGTCGGGAGACCAGAAAACTGGAGCTGACATTCACCATGTAGCTGAGAGGAGACTTTTCCTCTATGGGCTTACCTATATTCAAAAACTTGCACTTGATTTAAAATGTAGTGATACCAATGAACATCTGCAATGTAAAATGCATTTAAACTAGTTGCACTTAACTAAACTAAAATGCACTTAACTGACATATAACAATAAGGACATTAAATAAAATCAGTAACACACTCCAGGTAGTGCCATTATACCTCAGAGCTGCATGTATAGCTTGCTGCCTTTGGCCTTCTTTTTCACAACACATTGGTATCTTAGTCATGTGAATATTTCAATTGTGTTGCCATTTATGGTACATATGGACTGCTCCTGCAACTCTTAATCAAGCGATCCTCCAACCAAAATGTCCCAAATTCCCACTGATGTCAATAGGGCTATTTATGTAAGTAAGAATTGAGGAGTTGGGCCATAATGATGCCCTAAGGCCATCCCAAAACACAAAGGTTTCCTATTCTCTCAATTTTACTATTTTCTGTTTATTACATAATGATAAACTACAAATTTGTCTACATTGTTCTAATAAGAGTGTCTGTTATGATGTGCCTCTGGAAATTTCCATTACATGTGTCTGACAAAGTGGGTATTCACCCAAGAAAGCTTATGCTCCAATACATCTGTTAGTCTTAAAGGTGCCACAGGACTCTCTATTGCTGTTATGATAATGTCTCACATGACCGTCTCATAAAGAAATCAGGAAAGATAGCCCAGATGAACCTAGTATAAGGTGGATGGACAACAGGTTGGAAAACCATACCCAGATAGTTATCAATGGTTCACAGTTAAGTTGGAAGGGCAAGTGGGGTCCCCCACGGATCTGTCCTAGGTTCAGCTCTACTCATTATCTTCCTAAATGATTTAGATATTGGCATAGAGAGTACACTTACAAAGTTTGCAGATGATAGCAAGCAGGGAGGAGATGCAAGTTCTCTGGAGGACCGGATCAGACTTCAAAATCACGTTGAGAAACTGGTCTGAAATAAATAGGATGAAATTCAATAAGGACAACTGCAAAGTATTGCACTTAGGAAGAACTAATCAACTGCACAAATAGAAAATGGGAAATGACTGTCTAGGAAGGAGAAAAGGATCTGGGGCTTTGTGACAGGGTGTACTGGCCCCGCACTGGAGAGAAAGGGGTTAAGGCAACACTCTGAGCCATGGAAGCCCCACCCCCTCAACCCCACTGGGCATGCTCCAACTGCTGTTGCAGTATAAAAGGGAGTTGCACAGTTCAGTTGGGGCTGACCACCGAGGAGAGAAGACACACCTCGCCAGCTCCAGACGAGGAGCAACTGGAAGCCCATACCAAGGGAGCAGGAGATGCTGCGGCCCAGGCAGGCACCCAGGCACCCACAGAGGCCCCAGAGAGATTATAGCCATAGCACCCCGAGACCCTGAAGACACCCAGACTCAGCTACAGGAGTCAAGGTAGGAAGCAGCCCTGGGAGGGACCAGCCAGCATCCCCGCAATAGTCGGCATGTTACACAGTGGAGCAGGGAAGGCCTGGATCCCCCTACCTGGCCGCCCCCCATTTCTGGGCGGTGGCCCACCAACTGCCTTCCCCCACTCCTTCAACTGACTCTGGCCCCTGGGCCATGCTTCCCTGTAGACAAGGGGAGGTCCACTGACTCTGGCCACTAGGCCGCGCTTCCCCACAGACAAGGGAAGCCCTACTGACACTGGTCATTGGGCCGCGTGTCCCTGAGGCGGGGCACAACCCTAGTGGCTGCGCCGCGGGGCTATCACACCCTCGCTGCATCCCAGGGTGACCAGAGTACTCGCCCCATGAGAGTGCATCACAAACTAAATCTGAGGCCACAATGTAATACTGTTACAAAAAAAGCAAACATCATTTTGAAATCTATTAGCAGGAATGTTGTAAGCAAAACATGAGAACTAATTCTTCTCCTATACTCAGCACTGATAAGGCCTCAGCTGGAGTACTGTATCCAGTTCTGGGCACCATACTTCAGGAAAGATGTGGACAAAGTGGAGAAACTCCAGAGGACAGCAACAAAAATGATCAATGGTCTAAAAAACATGACCTACAAAGAAAAATTCAGGAAAAAAAACTGGGTTTGTTTAGTCTGGAGAAGAGAAGACTGAGGGGGGATATAAGAAAAGTCTTCAAGAACATAAAAGGTTGTTATAAAGAAGAGGATAAATTGTTAACTTTAACCATTCAGGCCAGGACAAGAAGTAATGGGCTTTAATTGCAACAAGGGAGATTTAGGTTAGACATTAGGAAAAACTTCTTAATTTTAAAGGTAGTTATGCACTGGAACAAATTACCTAGGACATTGTGGAATCTCCCTCAATGGAGGTTTTTAAGAACTGGTTACACAGGGATGGTCTAGATAATACTTAGTCCTGCCTCAATGCAAGGGACTGGATTAGATGACCTATCAAGGTCCCTTGTAGTCCTACATTTCTCTGATTCAGAGTAGCTACATTTAGCTGAATTCACCATAAGAAAAACTTATCATTCAAACTTCTGTGTTTCAATGTACTTAAAATATGACCCCATCTAACAGGGAATCTTTTTGTATTACAGAATAACTGAGAAGACTAATTGCAAGGCTGAGAGATGCACACAATGTTCTGGATCTTTATTTTATTTTACAGGAAAGAAAATCATGTACAGGTTTATTTTTTAATTTGTCATTCTTTTGGAACAGCAAAAATCAATTATATACAGATAAAATGCCCCTTATTCCAATAGGCACACCATATTTACCATAGTAGCCATGTGTTGCAGAATAGCTAGAGGAGACTTCTCAAAATGTTTAATTCACTTTTTTGTAATTGTAAGTATATAGGCAAAAAAGGAAGATAAAGGAAATATTATTGATCAAAATGTTTTAAAACCATGGATTTAGTATTAAAAATTCTTATGCAGCTTGAGCATGTAGAAGTTATATACTGAAAAACTTTATTCTTCCTTAAGTGCTCTAATAAATAGTCGATGATTACTCATTTACCCCACCACCACCACCACCCCTCAGTTAACACTGTAATACTATTTACTTGGCATATCAAAGAGTGAAATCCTAACGTCATCATCCACATAATAGATCTGGGATATGGAGCAGAAATTACTGCATATTTTGACCACAATGTGTCAGGTGTGGCTTCTTCGGATGTTTGCATGTTCCAAATGGTGACTACCAAAACCCAATGATGTGCTAGAGAGGACAATCGGAGATTCCTTGGGTCTCTGGGTTCAAATTCTATCATTATCAAATTGAAAGGACAGTTGTGGAATGATTTATTTGCCTCTGATGGAGTCATCCTCTTTCTGGATAAAGCTAAATTACTCTTGCTAGAGAGTTCAGTGGGACTTCTGATATGTTTTCATGGCTGGGCCCTTTGTTGAGATGTTGCCTTCTTCCTTAGTTACGAGAAAGCATTTGCATTTCAATGAGAAATGAATGAATATTTGTCAATCCACCCACCCCAATGCACCCACACACCCTAATATATACAGGAAATTCTGGGGAACCTCTTGTTAAAATAGAGGAAGAACATCATAGTATGCACCAATTCCATGTTGCCCCGATAGATCTCTAAAAGGGAATGAGATTTGGTCCTACTGCAGTACAAATTATACTTGCACTGTCATAACAGGAAGGCAGCATCATATAAAGAGGGTAGTATATCCTTTTGGTGGAACATCTGTTCAGCAGCATTGTGATACAAGACAGGTGGCTGGGGCAAATATGCAGACTATAACCCTACATGTAGATCAAACAGAGTAAAGGCTATAAACCAAACATCAGTTGTTCAGAACATCACTTTGGTTGTGGAGGTCATGTTTTCCCAGACATTATGCAAGCAAGTTTATAATTTATGAAAGGTATTCACACATCTCATGGAAAACCTAAGCAACTCAAACTCAAAGACTTCTCTTTTAGAGTGACTGGACTGCATAACAAAATGAAATTGTCTATCATTCGTTACAAATTCAGAGATCTGTAATTACTCATATTTTCACTTAGGCCCAAGTATTCCTACTGAAATCCGTGACCAGGATTTGGCATTAGGAAATTAGTTGATCTTCAGTTTATACAATTGCATTGGGACTGACTTTTCACCTGTACTATTATTGAATACATTAGACCAAATTTGGCCCTGATTTATGTGCCTTGCAACCCCCAGGAAATCAGTGGAGGATTTGAGGGATGAAACCCTAATGTAATCAGCGGGACTCTAAACAGGCAGATGCAATTGTAGGATTGGGGCAGGAATGCCCAATCTTTCAAGGTACTGAACACTTCCAAGACAGTTCTGAGTGTGTGCATTACCTGCTGTATACAGTGGGTACACTTGAAAAGCTCATGCTTGTTCTGGAGGTATTACCAGTTTCAGACATATTCTCCTTGTTAAGCAAAGAGAATATCACCATAATCTATAGTATTTTGAAAACTGTCAAAAAAATGAGGTCACTGTATATATAGAATGGTGGGTACTCAGCATAACTACCAAATCTGGGTACACATACTTACTTACCCATTTTAATGTTCTCTTCATTTTAGATGTGCAGATTTGACTAATAATAATTAATACCTTTCACTTGTTTAAATCTATAAACTCAAATGAGAAAAATAAATAGACAATAGTTCATGGAATTCCAAATCCTTATAACTTGTATGTCAAAAAGTGTCATAAACGGAGGAATAGATAAAATAGGAACAATATGGTGCATTTTTAATTTTGTAAAATAAATTTTGGGGGGGGGGGGGGGGAAATTGGCAGTACAATTATTTTCTATTTCCTGAAGTTAATATATTTTAATATCAATCTTCCAAAAGCTACTTCTATGGGAGATCTTCCTGGAAAGAAAATCACTTACAAGTTTATTTTTTAATTGATCAAACAGCCACATTTTAGGCAAGAAATTTAGCCCATGACTGTTTTGTTTATATATAACCAAATATCGCTGGGATTTTCTAAGACACCTAAGAGAACTGGTTGATCAAATCCCATTTCAGTAGGATTTCGATAACTAATTCTCTTAGGCTTCCTTGAAAATCCCAGCCCATGTGAATACCATGTACTGCTGTCACAGTGCCTACAATGACTTTTCCTAATTCTACCAATGGAGAATTTGTATTGGGTGTCCCACCTTGGCCACAGAGTGCAGGGTACCTTTTCCCCTATACAAGTATTTAGAAAGTGCTCAAATGTCGGAGGAGCTAGCACCCCTCCTCTGTGAAAGCCAGTGTGAAACTGCCATTTTAATTAAGGACAGGCACAACATGCACTTCTTAGGGCACATTATATACTTTGTTGATATTTTAAGTTCAGCATACATATACCCTGTATTTAAAATTGAGAATACTGCTGATGCCAGGAATACCTCTAAAACTAAAGTGAACTTTCAAGTGCACCATCTGTATATGACAGGTATTGAGCCCCCTCAACTCAGCTGTGACATATATGGCGGTTGAGGCCACTTAGAATCTAATGACCAAAGTCTGCCCTTTAAAACATGTGTGTGATCACTACAGAAGTTAACGAGAGTGGCTTGCACTTAAGCAAAGTACATGTCAGAAATAAACAGGGGGAGCACATCACAGCAATTTCATGGCTGAACTCACCCTTGAAGGATCTGCACTTTTTTCTGACATCCTCAGAACCTCTCAAGTATGTTATAGCTTCATATTCTCTCAAGGAGTGGGAAGGGGGATTAAGGAGTAAACTTTACAGATGGGAGTATGTCAGTTCCTGTTCTTCATTAGCACAGGTGGTATTTCTTTAATTTATTTTTTGCCTGTAGGATCTCCTCCCCACATAGTCTGCCAACTTATGGCAGGAGGCAATCAAACACTTTGGAAAGAGATTTTATTCCTCAATTTCTTTTGCCTATGCAAATATCACCACTAGTTAGGATGGCAGCCAAAAGAAACTCAAATACAGTTCCCAACCAAGGATTAAATAATTAGCTGTTTATTTGTCTTTCAAACTCTCTGCTTCCTTTTTGAGATTTCCCTCCTCCCCTTCCTTCTAAAAACTTCCAACTTCTGCATCCCTATATATCCTTCATTATATATAGACATTTGTCTCTTTTCTCAACTTCCCTCTAGATAATGCCATGCTATACTGCCTAATGAGTTTGGTCATGATTGTCCACAACTTTAGAACTCATGTAATTAATTACACCTATGCAAAGTGAATGTAAAGGGCTCCAAATAAGAAATCTCCTCAATTACATGGATTGTAGTGGCTTAAACCCACTTTGTACTCACTTTATATAGCTGAAAATGCTACACAATATGCAAGGCCAAGGAGGGCCAGATCCTTTTTATTACCCTGTGCCAGCAAGAGCTGAGAAGAGAACTGATTAGACTCATGCCAGTTTCACACTGTTACTGTTGCCAGAGCTGCTTTGTGGAAGAATAGTACAACTGGTGCGATCAACCACTAAGAGTTTGTCTGACAGGAAAGCTTGTAATGGGGGAAGAGAGGTGTATGAGGAAATGCAGGATACCTTCAACATCAGACCAAATGTAGACTCCACATTGAAACACCTTTTAGCTAGTCAGAGAGCTCTCTCTACATTTTAATAAACACCTCTGTAAAACCAATGTGATATTTTCCCCTATATCTTTTAAAATTTTATAATTTAACATAGTCAGTCCTACTGAGTGCAAAGGACTAGTTCAAAGGAACGCATTAGCAGTGGTTTGGTATAAAAGTCAGTATTAACTGAATGTCTACACTACAATATTGAAATGAAATGTGTTGATATATGAAAACTTCGTTATTTAGAAATCCAATATCTGATTTAATATATTATCACTCTTTTTTGTTTGTTCTCCCCTATAGATGGCCAAATAAAACTGAGTTATTGACTAATAAAATTTGCTTCACTAAAAAAGCTCTTGAAAACTGTATATTATTGGAGAGTTCAGTATAAATGTTGGAAATCCTTAGACTACTGCATTTTTAATCTGGCTGGGGATTCAGTTGAAATCAACGCTATAATCTTTGTCAGTAATGGGATTTTTACTATGAGGAAACAGAATAATGCTCACAAAACATATTTATGTTTCGAGTTTCACATACATAACAGGCCCTTGAGTGTACATACTGACCAGTGCAGTATATATGTATTTTAATATACATATATATATAGTTATACATACACACATTGTATGAGTTAATGTATATACACAAAACCAGACAAATATGAATCATTTGAATAAAAATGTACTTCCAACAACAGTATTTCTCTATTAAATCCATGTTTATTGCATAAGTTTTATCACAGTGGAGATTAAATTATGCTTAATCATCCGGTCAGTGCTTTTGTACCTTCACTATACCAAAAACAGTAAAAGCAACTCAGTCATACACTCAAAATCCTGTTACCATCCCACCACTCATCGCCTCAATGTGTTCCTTTAGTTGCCATGTACTGATAAGATTGTAAAAAGATATATCTCATCGGCTTATTTATAACAACATTTTCTTCAAGTATTCGGAAAGCAGTACAAATGTCTGTACCATATATTAGAAACATATTTGTAATGTTATTTATTGCTATAGAAGGGAGGCTCCTGATGGAATGATAATGAAATATAATGTCACTGTGTATGAAGATGATCTCAGCATTCTGTCATTTTCACAACTCTTCCCATGTTAGTGAACAACACAAGATAAATGGGCTTCTTTCCTTCCTCTGTCATTCGTGGGATTTCTAACTATAAATAAACAATGCATACACTCACAACATGTGTAGTGCAAATTCCAAGTAAACAGAATGACCTGGAAATAAGACATAGTTGCCAACTTTGGTTCAGCAAGACAGCTCTGATTTCATGACTAGTGCCCTACATCCCCACTCTCCATTCAAAGCCAGAAAAGTCGCATGTCAGCTACAATGATTAACAGAGATTGTTGAGGGATGGGGCCATATTGGAGAGCAGAAGAGACAATCTCTATACACTGTGTTTTGTTTGCGAGGTTTAATGTCACGCATGCCATAAAACCTCTAAACATGCATTGGTTAGCAACCCAGAGAACCCATCCCATGTTCAGAGACTTTAGTGTTGGCAACTATGTCAGGGACTGTGTGGTCCAGACCAACATAAGTTAATATTTTTTTCCAGATAGAACTGTTGAAAGAGAACATCTACAACACTGTGATTTAGAAAAAAACTTAATAATATAATAATTATTATTAGGAAAGACATTCAACTTTTCTTAAATAAACCCCAAATAGTGGTTTGCTTCTGCATTGCTCAAGGCCCATGGCAAACCTTCTGCACTGAGCTCAGGGACAAAAAAAAAAATTAGTTTCATTTATTTTTCTTAATTATGCATTCTACCCACACAGCCATTTTATTCATTTAATTAAAAGTCCCCTACATTTCTTCCAGTGGAATAAATTATTTATGTAGGGAAAGGCAACTAAACCCCCATAAAATAAAATAAAAATAAAACATACATAAATATAAAATTTACAACTTATCCTAGATTAATCAAAATCCCTTTCTCTAAAGCAATGGCAAAGAACAGAAGAGTTATATAGCCTATCGGGGGGAAAAGCGGTACATATTTTTACCATTTTTCTTCAATGTTCAGGTTTGAGAAAGTTATTTTTTATGGCTGCATTCTCAATCTGCAACTTAATTGCTGCGTGTCAAACACTGGGAAAGATGACTTTATTGAACCATCATTCTTAGGCAACATGTCAAACCTTTAACAAATATAACACAGAGCTAGCTCTAAAATTCTCTCAGCTAAAAGAGGGATATATATATATTTAAAATAAAAATAAGAAAATCTTTGCAAGTAAAAGGAAACCTTTCTTGGGACACACACATTCAGGTTTAAAAACTGGGAAATCATAAATATGGTCATTGAATTACTTCAGAGAATTAAGGCTTCTAAAAATTTCAGTGCCAAAATAACCTCTCTGCATCAGTATTAAGAATAAAATACATTTTGCATTTTAGGTTGTGTTTTTTGTTTTGTTTTTTAAAGATGTTTCTTAGTTCTGTAGAATCTCATCATATAAGATTACATACTGTAGGGGAGAGTTAGAACTGTTTACTGATGTTTTACTTTAAGTAGTTGTTAGACTAAGTTACAACGATAAAATTCAATTATTGATCTGATTCATTACTGTACATGGGGTAGTTGGCTCATTTCACCTTTTTTTCATGTTTAATGTGACCATTTCTTCTGTATTTGCCATTTGGTATCCCGTTGTGGTAATGTCCATTAATGGTGCTATGTTCATCACTTGACCAAAGATGTTTGCTTTGTTTTTGGATAAACTTTGCTATCCTGGCCAAAATGTAGTAAAATAAGGCAGTACCAAGTAGTACAACAAAGGCAATATCCAGTAAGAAATACTGATAAAAAGAGATGGTGTAAACAGCAGCACGTAGATGTTGTGCTCCATTGTGTCGGAGGATGTAATTAATCCAGTACACTGTCCGATTAACAGGATGCCCGGGTTGGTCCTTGTGAATTTCAGAGAGCTTTTGGGCCCGTTGCCTGTAGCTGCGGGAAAGAAACAAACAATGTGACAAATTAAAATATTATCTTGCTCTCAAATGACAAGTGTCCATGTGAACAGAGAGATGTACTTGAATTTCTCCATATTGAGTGGGGTATTTTGGTAGGAAAATGACAAAGAATAGCAGGTTTTTGAGATGCACTATAGGATAGGTGAGTCCTCTTCAATTCAATAGTAAAAGTATTCAGAGAAAAATAAATACTGACAATAGTTGTACTTACATTTATATCTGTACACATGTTAATATGGGGTAAAATTCACCCCATGCAGAGAGCCAGCAGAAGGGTTTAAATGGGACTTTAGTGATGCATTGCCCTTCGGTTGGCCTTCTACATGGGGTGAATTTTATTCACACTGAAAAATAAACAAAACAAATTAGAGGAATTCCCCCCTACAACACTAAGATAGACACATACTCTGTCCACTATATTGTTCATTTATACTCCTGTCCAACGAAATATGGAAAATAATGTTGCCAGTTATTAGAGAGATGTAGAATAAAGTGATATGCCCTGTCTCTAATATAGTCTGAACAGATTTTTATATTGTTTGACACTAGATCTTTCATGTTTGGGATGCATTTTTTTAAATTTATTTTTTAGTATCAGAAAGCCCTGATCATGGGGATTCCCTTTTCCCTTTATTTCAGGACAAACAGATTACTAATGGGAACCTCCCCTCCTCAAATCAGATAACTGTACAGTGGAAGGCTGATGTAACTGGGATTCATGAGATTTCCTTTGCAACTTCCTACGTAGGTATTTTTTCCTTCATTAATACCCTTCTCCTACTGACTATTTTATTTACTCATAGCATTGTCCTGCCCTAAGACAATAAAAGTGTCACCCACAGACACTGTTCCTATCAACTCGGTAAGTTGTGTCCAAAGCTCCTACAGTGTAATGCACTAGACAACTAGCTAGAACATTGACCTATTTAATTTAGGAATAGTCTATGTGCTACAAATGATAACATGCATTTGGAATAAGGATCTAATACATGAATATTCCTCCTCTTAAGTACCATGGGATAACAGGTAGCATTTAGCAGTACTATAATCACTGGGTTTAGCAGTTGATTTTCTTACATTAAGTTACAGTGTGAACACAGGCACACTCCTTGAGAATGTGAGCTGTCATCAACGGCAATAGTCTTGATGACAGCATGAGTCTGTCACTATAACAAGACTAAGTGAAATCTCTCTCACACAATCATATGCTATAAAACCAACATGCTTTTGTTCACCACAGGTTGCTAACAGCTTATAGTAATTTATTATCTGTTAATGTGACTTCTCCAGGTTCTTTTCTGCAAGCCCAGAGTGGGTGTAACTTCTTCTACCCTGCAGATGGAGACAGAAGAGAAGCCATATGCTTGGTGGAACCCCCAGATATAAAGGTCTCTAAAATCTGAAAAAGAATACCCCTGCCTTCCTGTTTGTTTGGGAAGCCAACAGGGCCCTTTCACAGATTCTGCATTTTTGACAAATCATTGTAGATGTGAACTGGTGATATTCCTGTTCCCCTGGCTGACAGTGACTCTGAATCAGTTAGTGTTTTCTTAGAATGCAAGACTCACTCAATATAAAAGGTCAATAGGAACAGTTAATTTCTTCTGTGCACAAGAGACAGAGTAGTCTTTGGCTGCCCCATCAATGTTCTTCATGCCACTCTGTTTACATGTGCCTCTGTGGTGCTATTATGTCTTTAGATCCTTAATATCTTGCCCTTCATCCTGTCACTGAATAGTAATAACATGCCAGACCATCCAGCAGGAGCGGCGCCAGGGTTTTTGGCGCCCTAGGTGGGGGTCCTTCCGCGCTCCTGGTCATCGTCGGCAATTCTGCGGCGGGGGGTCCTTCCGCACTCCCGGTCTTCGGGGCACTTCGGCGGTGGGTCTTGGAGCGAGTGAAGGACCCGCCGCAGAATTGCCGCCAAAGACCCGGAGCGTGGAAGGACCCCCCCACCGCCGAATTGCTGCCGAGGGCGGCAAAATGCCGCCCCCCCAAATCATGGCGCCCTAGGCGACCGCCTAGGTCGCCTAAATGGAAGCGCCAGCCCTGCCATCCAATCTCCAGCCTGTCAAAAGAGAAAGCGCTCTCTGCTACAAGACTAGTGGACACTTCATCCAAAGTGTCTGTCATGACAACTGTGTAAATTAAGGGGACATCCAAGAGCAAATTCAGCCAGAAAGACTTGTCCTCTAGCCACAAAGTGAGAAAGTAATGATAAGCAAATAGAATCAGACTGAAGTGACTAATACATGTGCCAAACTGAAGTGACTGCAGATGAAAACTTGACAATTGTAGTTCCAGACATGCCAACATAGAAGCCAGCTTATGAACCCAGGCTGTTATTGAGTCCAGCTGAATTATGAGAGAAACTCAAGACCTCAGATTCATAATTCTTTGTAGAGACGATAATATTTTACTGATCAGCTTGAATGACACACCTCTGCCCCAAGATAAATCTGCTTCTGGGATGAGAAAAGAGAACCTTGTGTTTATTCTCTAAACCAAGCTGTGGGCAGACAAGGCAAGGTTACTCTTTTGTATCCATTATACCATAGGACCCAGACAACAATTTTGGATCAGCTACAATTCAAATATTCCAGCTGATGGAGCCAAGTATATGCATAAAATATGTTTAAACCTCTCTGTCAACACAGCAAAAAATGACCATTCTACATGTTACTACTGTTTCATAGTGATTCCACCAAGACAGATATACAGATGCTTTGCTTTACAGAGAAGGATAAAGTATGTGGGGAAAAGGTCAGTTGTTGTCCTTGAAAAAAATAGGATTAATGGTCAGGGATCTTCATCTGGTGACTGTACGTGCTAACAAGAAAAGTAAATGAGGATAATGATTTTTAATATGGCAGATAGAATACTAATTATTGGAAAGATTTGTCTGCATTATGTACAGGACCACATTTTAAAGGAATGACTTTTTGTGTATCCATAATGCCTGCACTTCTTTGTGCATATTGGACAACCACGCAGGAACTCAGCTGTGTGCAGAAATCTCCATTTGCATAAATATCTGTGCATACAAATCCTCGTTTGCATAAAGATTTAACCTAATGACAATTAAAAAAACAACAACGTTTCCTTACCTGGGATCATTAATGACTTTCACCAGTGCTTCATATAGTTCATCCTCAGTAACTGTCTTCCAGTTTAATAATATTCCCATGCCTTTGGCCTGCACTCGGGTCATAGTATCATAGTGGTCTCCAAAGAGGGGAATTCCCACCACAGGCACTCCATGGTACATGGTTTCAAAAATACTGTTCAAACCACCATGGCTAAGAAAGGCTTTAATGTTAGCATGACCTACAGAGAGGAAAAGTGAAGTAAAGGAAAGAAAATGCTTTACAAATATGTATATTATGTATCATAAAATTACTGAAATTAGAAATAGAAAAGAACAATTATCACATCCAGCAATTCTTCCCAAACAAGTATTATTTGAATAGTGTGCTGTTTTAAACCCTTTCTCAATTCATTGGTGAATAGATTGAACAAAACCAGCTTCCTACTGGATACCTCTCTCTGCCAAATTAATATATTGCCATTTATCATTATCCTTAGTTTCCAAGCCTCTGTTTTTGTCCAAACCAATGTGAACAATTTTTTCAAATAAGATTTTGTGAGGCACAGTATAAAATGGTTTAATAAATCTGAGTATATCACAGCTCCTTTCAAATTTCTACGACTTCAGTTCAGGAAGTGCATGCAATTGCTTGAAGTTACATATATGCTCAAGTACCTCCTTGAATTTAGGTCACAGAAATTTAGCAATCGATGTTTTCTCATTCCTTGTAGTCCAACATACAAGGTGGGATATATTCAACAAAATGAAAATCTCATTTCACACACATGGTTTAAAATAATTAATATAAATGGTAAGTGTGATATTGAGGGATTCTGACTAGGTCAAATCTAGCAGACCCTGAAGTTAAGTTCACATGGTATCCCCAGAGCAGCACAAAGATGCACATTCCAGGTATCCTTTCCTCAGGTTTCTGTTTAGAGTGGAAAGTAGCACTGAGTGATTTCAGGTTACTCTGATTTGCTGGAAAAGTTGAAGGAATAATAGGATTGAATTGGAGCATCCTATAAAGCCTCATGTTTACTTTTATCTAAATAATACATCAGTTTCATGAGGGACAAAAGCTGATTACTTTTAACAGACTGTTGTTGATTATTACCATTGGTACATGCTAACTTAGCATTATAAATGAACCAAGGAGAGAACCTTTATCCCCAAGAATTCATAGAATCATAGAATATTAGTGTTGGAAGAGACCCCAGGAGGTCATCTAGTCCAATCCCCGGCTCAAAGCAGGACCAACACCAACTAAATCATCCCAGACAGGGCTTTGTCAAGCTGGGCCCTAAAAACCTCTAAGGATGGAAATTCCATCACCTCTCTAGGTAACCCATTCCAGTGCTTTCCCACCCTCCTAGTGAAATAGTGTTTCCTAATATCCAACCTAGACCTCCCCCACTGCAACTTGAGACCATTGCTTCTTGTTCTGTCATCTGCCACCACTGAGAACAGCCTATCTCCATTCATAAAAAACAGAAGTCTTTAGTGACAGAATAATTAATTGCTTTGGGGTAAAATGGTCTGACTGTAACAGTAACAATATATTATTGTATTAAATAGAAGAATTTGACTTACTCAGTGCATTGTGGTTACCACAACAAAACTAGTTTAGTTAAAACGTATTTGCCTCATCACTACATTATAATTAATACTCTCTCTCACGCCCACTCACCCCCACCCACTTACTTACTTTTTAATAAGTTACTCCTCAGAACGACTCTTTAGACTGGCATTGTTTTGCAAACAACTTCTAAGTAACCTAGAAGCAACCATAAGCTTTCATTGGGTCCTAAGCTCAGTAGTGTTTTCATACACCATTGACACAAAGTAAAAAAGCTCATGGGAATAAATCTTAAACATTCTTTTAAAAGAAACTATTATGTCTGAGATACAGTTGTTTGACTTCTTATTTCTCAGGTGCTTAGATAACACAGCTATGGCTTAATACCCTGATACATAAACTGAGAGAGTTTGTTATCAATTTGTAATCCACATCCTATGCCTGATAATGCTTCAGTAGGAACAAGCAGCAAATATATAACTATATTGCCACACATACACATTCCTCAGGTTTCAATCAATTGTGTGTGTGTCTGTATGTTTCTGAATTTTCACTGAAAACATCAGCAAAGACTGCATATTTGAAGTGTTTGCTGGTAAAGCAAACATCATATAGTACTCAACTTACTAATAGTTACTGGTGAGCAGTGTTCCAAGATAGCATGATTCTAGTAAATTTCTACATAAGTGACTTCTCTTTTTAAAATATTATCTCATGATTGCATAGCTTTTGCAGTGTATAAAGCTTTCTTCAGTGCGGTTGTCCCATTTATGAAGGCCACAAAGTCCTGTATTTTTTTTAAATCAGCTATGAAACTAAAAGAAATGTAAAATAAATCCTATCTCTTGAATCCTCTCAGCTCTCTTGGAGGTGGGCTAATGAAGTTCTATTAATTATCTACTACTTGGCCATCTCAGTTTTAATAGAACCAACCATTAGGAAAAGACATAGAGATGAGATTGGGGAAGGAGAGAAGGACAGTGATCTTATAGACCTCAGCAATTCTGACCAAGAGGATGGTCTGGGCTCAAGACAGGAGCTTTAAAGCAGACTCCACTGGGGTCCTCTTTCATCCCAACTTAAGCAAGGAATTTGTGTCTTCTCTGGTATAGTACGTACATATAGGCGCGGACAGATCACAGGTTTCCCCTTGCTCAGATGTGGCCTGATCCACAATCCATTGAATTCAATAGGAGTTTTTTCTACCAACTTCAAAGGCTTTGGATCAGGACTATGTTTTGTTGGACTGATAAAGCGATTTATACTGAGGTAAAAGGAATAAACGTGTAACATACTATAAGCTTCTTGGGGTAGGGAACATATTTTGGTTTTGTGCTTATACAGAGCCCACCCTTAGGGGGCCAGGCCTCTAGCCACTACCACAATACAAATAATAAATGCATAAATAAATAAAATAATAATAATTTATTGATTTACACTTTATCTGACTAGGGAAGACAGTGAACAGCCACTGAAGATACACCTGACTTAGTTTAGCCCTTGTGTTTAAGAAAGAAAATTGTTTAATTTTGAGGAAAAGCCATGGCTGTGGTAGTGACTTTACACGACAGTCAGGCACATGCATTTGTGGAGGAGTTAAGAAACATAAAAGATGGGCAATGTTTTGTGTAAGAGAAACTGCCAGATGACTGAAGGGATGAATTCATCAAATTAGTAAATTCATCCAATTTTGTGTTTGGGTATTCCTGGGTGGTTTTCCAGGTGCAAATTCTCTTGCAGAATTCTGGCCAATAAAAGTCACTGACTGAGTCAAAGCCTGATTATTTTCAGTTGTTGGGAACATCATTACTATCTTTGCAGCAATCCAACTGTCAGACACCATAGATGTTGTAAGCGCTTAACTAAAGATGGCACAGTCTTTGGTTCTTTTGGAGGTCCTAATTTCAAGCCATTTGATTATTTAACCAAAAATGAATGTCTTTCAACTATTATGACAACCCAATGATGATAATAATCAATTTGCCTTAGCTAGCACTTTATATACTCAAAGAGTTGTACAAACATTAACTAATCAATTACCACTTTAGTGATGGGGAAACTGAGGAAAGATAGCAGGACCTGATCTTTAGTGTCATAATGTTATGAAAAAGTTTTCCTTGAGATTTTAAACACTGAGCTCAATTAGGTTTTGGTTGGTTGTAAAGTATTAGCACGAGAAGTCCTCCAGATAAGTGGCATATTTAAATTTTCAAATTTTAAAGGTTTGGATTTTGTTGAAACTCCCCCAGCAAAAAAGCAAGCAAACATGAAAACAAGCAAACAAATCCCTCTAGGTTGAGAACCACTATGGAAAACTGACAGATGGAATGGAGAACTTTTCAAAACGTTGTAAGCAACTGAAAATGGAAGTCTGGTTTTTTCTCCTTCAGTTATATTCTCAATACATGACAAACTTCACTAATTAGCACAGGATTATTACTTTTCTTTTGCTCTCAGAGCATAAAAAGTGATTTATTTACCTTGACTTCGTTCTGAGTTCTACATTCTTACCACACTATTTCTGGTATAGAAGTTGGTTATTTTAAAATAACAAATTTTACAGCACTGTCGACTGTATATACTTTGATTTAAAAAAAAGCAAGCTTTCACCACATTTTGTACTCACCAAGGAGGTCATTTTGTGGTAACCATTCTCTGAGTTTTGTATTGTTTCCTAAATTCTTCGGCTTGCTTCCTGAAAACCTAAAATGCACAGCAGACAGCAATCTTTCAAAATAAATTCTCAAAAGTTCTGAAACTGATAGACTTGAAACACACATTCAAATCAAATGATCCCTGAATATTAAAAACAGTCATTCACCTGGAGAAAGGATTTATTTATGTACCATTACATGGAATTGGAATTGTGTCAGCAGGTCAGACAGTTCCAATGGTACAAAGTAATTGACCAATAACTACAGAGTAATTTCAGTTATTTAGTTTTCCTACACTCTGGCTGACAGATAAATATGTGTGTCTGATTTGGGTAATGGCAGTATAGTTTTTTATTTAATACCCATACCAATCTCTGTGTGATGCTGTATGACTGAAACATGACCATTTATATAATTGATATTGCCACTGTTAGACAATGCAACAAACCCTGTATAAAGTATGTCATGTAAGGTGTCAATGGAAAAGCTATGATTTGCTAAAGATGATCATTCTGTTTAAATCCATATATCATCTCTGTATCTGAAGTTATGAATACTGGCTATAGAGCTATATCCCAAATGTGTTTGTTCCAGGGGGAACACCCACCAGGTAAAATCCTCATTGAAGCCAGACAGCTTTGTGTTGATGGCCATTCAAAGGCAATTGACTCTCACAAGGGGCACAGAAGAAGCTTATCCCACCCAGCAAGTCTTTCTGCGGATGCCTTAGCCTCCAAGTGGGCAATGGCTGCTCCTGCGAATCATCAAAGCCATGTAAGAGTATGTGACTTGACATGTGACCTTGAGCTCCATCTTTTGCCTGTAATTTTTGGCAAACTGAGACTGTGAGTGTTGTTTCGGATAGTAAAATTCCAGTCACATGGTATAGGGAATAAAAGACCCTGGAACATCTCCTTTTTGTCTTCATTTCCTGCTTCATTTCTCTGGACTGGATGAAGCTCTAAACAAGGATTTGATGACCCCCAAGCCATTTGAGTAATTTCCAGAGAGACTTTTGCAAACAAGCAGTTTATTCCATCACTGCTTCAAATCTGATAGAAGAACTTTGCAATCACTTGTATGTATGATTTCTGTCACCATTTTAATTCTCCTCTTCTTTCTTTATAAATAAACCTTTGGATTTTAATTACTAAAGGATTGGCAACAGCATGATTATTGGGTAAGATCTGAGTTATATATTGATCTGGGTATGTGGCTGATCTCTTGGGATAAGAAAAACCCTCTGTTTGATTAAATTGGTTATCAATAACCACTCATCATAAAATCTAGTGTCTGGCTGGTGAAATAAGTGCTGGAATGCCTAAGGAGACTGCATTTTTGACTTCTTGTTAACTGGTGTTAACCAGAGACAGAAGTTTACTTTTGTTAATGGCTTGGTATAATCTAATGATAGAATAACCACCAGTTTGGGGGGTGAGTCTGCCCTATTTCTCAGCAGTTTGTCTTGAATCTGGCATTCTCAGCTGTGACCCACTGAGGCATGGTGTATCCCTAATACTCTGATAAGCTGAAGTCTATTATTAAATAGAGCAGAAGGTTTGTATAATCTCTCTATGGGCATTTTGTTGAATGAGAAAATATTAATAAAGCTACCCTGACTGGCTACTACTATATAAATCCCTCTACTCAGTTCTCCCCATCAACATATCCATAACAAACACAGCTCAATGTGTGACTTCCCTTTGCAATCATGCAACCTCCCCTAGGTCCTAACAATAAAAATTATTTAAAAGGAATTACTATCAGTGGTAAGAGGGGAGAGAGGGCTAAGTCTTCCCCAAGGGGCAAAAATCTAATACAAAGACTTGGGGTTCAGGCAGGGAATCAGAACTAGAGGCAGCCATATTTACTGTGGCTAAGATTTTCAATGGCAGTTGGGTGTCCTAACTCCCTTAAACTGATTTGAAAATCCCAACCTGTAGGATTATGGATTGGTAATTATGAAGGTGCTTAGAAATTTATAGCAGTCAATCATAACACATTTAATAGAGGGGGGAGAGAAAGCAGAACATAACTACTTGGGGAAGCTCCCTGTTTGCTCAGCCATATCTTGGGTTAAGGACCTTTGATTTCAGAGTTTATTTCACCCAGAATATAGTTATTAGTTGGAAAAGAAGGAACATCCTCATGTTACCAGTTAAATAAATAATACACCATTGTATGGTTTGTACTATTTAGGCTGCACATTCTGTGCATTTCTTAAAAAGCTATGCTATTTACCAAAAATATATAAAGTAAAAAATAAACTATGTCATGGTCTTTGGCTACAATTTGATGGAGAATATATATAGGAAAGCAATAAAAAGATTTACCCAACAGTAATTTTATTTATCATACTCCTTCTCTTTCCCCATTTAACACAGAAAAGAGTAATGACAAGCAGAAGTATTTTTCTACTTAAAAGGTCAGTTATACAAGATCCACTTCTTCTTCGGCTGTCCCTTGATGTGAAGAAGATGTCTGCCAACCGGGTTCATTGGTGAATTTTTAAGTGGATGAGGAGCCCAATTCTTGCCCTGCAGATTTTCCCACAGAAGTGACAGGTGTAATCTTGGAGGAGACATAGTTGTTGGCTGGACTGTTGTGGCCTTTCTTTTCTCCTTTGTCACTTCTCTGTCTCATGAGCACGTCTGTTCTCCTCAAAGTGACTTCCCCCTGTGGCTTGGTGTATGGTGTGGTGCCACTGTGTTCTGTTCCGCGCCAAGTCCTCCCAGTCTTTTGGGTTGGTGTCTCCCTTTTTAAAATGTACTTTCAGTACGTCTTTGAAACGCTTCCACTGCCCTCTGCACAGCACACCCACTTCAAACTCAGGAAGAGACTTCCATAGGTGAATGATCAGAAGAACATGGGTATGTAAAGTAAAATTCCTAAATTCATATTTAGGCACCTCATTAATTAAGTAGCCTGATTTTCTAAAGTTCTGAGGACTAAGTAGCTCCCAGTAAAGCTAATGGGAGCACCTGGATGTTCAGCTCTTCTGAAAATCAGTTCACTTACTTGAGTGTTTAAAACTGAAGTGGAGATCATGACAAGCAAGAAAACAGTAAATAATTTCTCTTGCTATTCATCTCTTTTTCACCCATCCCACAAAAGAAAAAAATTACTGGACCAGCACCCTTGTAATATTGCGCCAAAAGCCATTTAGTAGAGATAAGCTGGTAAATAGAGTTGGTCCAAATATTCTTTTTTTTCCCTCCTGCTCAGGAGAACTAGTTTGTCAGGGAAGAGGTCATCTAGCAACAAGTCAGCTGGTAGGGGTCTGTGATCACCTATGAAGCTGATCAGGGAGTCTCCTGACATAGGAGACTGGGAGGTTATAAAAGGGCAGAGCTGGTCTACGCTGTGTCTTTTGCCATTTTCACCAGCTCAAGCTGAAATTAACTGCTGCGGGAACCTGCTGCCTTCTTGAACACCAACAGTTCCCTCAGGGGAGGGTGAATTAGAGTGAGAAGCATTATGCTCAGGGTGTTTGTTGTTTTCTAAATAATCTGTGCCCTCTTGGTGTTTTTTCTCTTACGGGCAATGATGTTGTAGAATACTGTGCAAAGTCTGTCACCTTTGAGACAAAAATAAAACTTAAACATAAAGAAAGGGACAGGGAGGGGCCAGAACACTGGATCACTCAGTTCAATGCTGTTTAGTAATAATAATGATAATTAATAATTAAGAATAAATAAAGCATACATAACTACAAATGTCCATTAAAAATGACAGCAGGAACAACAGCTACCAGAAGGCAATGAAATGTTGCTCTCCTGGAGAAGGGCAATTTGATATATTTTAAAGAAAGTGCTGCTCCCTCATCCTGAGCAGACTCCAGAAGGGAGATTCAGGATTAATATTCTTCATTTCCTGTTCTAAATTGTTGTGTTGCACTGCTGTGTGCTGTCAAACATTTTCTTTTAACAAAAGTGCTGTCACTGATAGTAAAGGAGTGGCTCTATAACTCAAACCAGGAGATGCTGGAAATGCAAAATTTCTCACCCACTCCTACCTAATTATTGTTACACAGCAAGCTAAGGAATGTAAGTACCTATGGACCAGTCTGAGACCTGGGGGAGATTTCTAAATTTCCAAATGAGATTGTGAGGATGCCTTATGCTTAGACAGAGGAGTCTCCACATCCATGTGATCTCCTAATCACTCCAGCCAAGCAAAGGGAGAGATATTTCTCTTTCCCTCTTTGTGTTTAACGGGCAAGATAAAGACAAGGATGAGGGCAAAACAAACAACAGGGAGCTGCAGGCACGGAAGACAGAGAGATTGAGACAAATGGAGACAAAGGAGAGAGAAAGACAGTTCAGAGGACAAGAATTTCCTACCTGAACAAAGGTTCTTGTTCACACACAGCCCTTTCTCCTTCCTTCCTGTCATGTTTGTTTCCCTGACCCCATCCCCAACATGAAGTCAATAGGATAATGTCATTCCCAATTCCTAATATGAGGTCTTTAGCTAGCAGTGATGTTTAAAAGCCTCAAATGATTATATTATACATACTCTCACAAAGTTCCTCATATTGTTCTCTTTTTTTCTGGCTTACATCCCAGTGCTTATAACCTGAACTGCACTCTGCTAGGAGACTGCTGTGTTTCTGACTACAAGGACAATGCTGCAAATCCAGCTTCTGTGAGAAAGTGAGGAGGGAGGCTAAAAAAGGGCAATAAATATCACCTTTCATGAAAGAATTACATCCCTCCTGCTATCCTGCCTATCTACATTGTGTGTCTCAAATTCAATTTGCTTCCAAACCAGGACAGTCCAAATATGATATCAGAAACCTTAAAATCTACCTCAGACATGTATTATACTGTAGTTCTTACCTCCAGATAACCCTCTGAGGAAGTCTTGCCAGGGCATATGCTAATTTATTTGCTATGTCTTCTGACAAATATTTCACTCCAGCTCCAAATGAGACAAGGACAAAGCCATTTTCATTAGCACCATTCACCCATGTTTGAAGATCCTGTGGAAACAAACATTTGCACGGAGCATCATAAAACAAGCATCAGAATAAAATTACCATTGCATACTGGAAATTTGTCTGTCTGTCACTGCACAGCTTAACAGTGCTTCACGAGGCATTTGAATTTTGGAAATTAGGTAGTATAATAACCAAGAGATTCAGACTACATAACTGATATTTTGAAAGTTATTAATATTAAATTTATCCCTAGTTTTGGGTTTAATTAAAGCCTTTATATTAACAGCCAATATAACGGGTCAAGAGATTCTTTCCTAATTTGTTAAGGTAACAAATATTGTTTACGTACAGAAGCAGATTTGCATCTGATCTCAGATAGACAGGTACACATAGCTCTGTATTTTGAAAAATCAGCTCATGTGCCTGCAAATGCACAATAGCAAGGTATATGCAACATATGAATAAAGCTCTGAACTAAACTCCAGAATCTGAGGTTTGGCCTTAATCAAAGAAGGGAAGGAACTTTAAATAGAGGATTTTTTTTAAAGGGCAATGATGTTTTCTTAGGTTGTTATAAGTACAAAAACGTAGAGACCTAGGGATTTGGAGAAACAGATAATTTCTTCTTATAAAACTGGAGTTAACAGTGCTGACAGGGCCAGCTCTAGGCACCAGCAAAACAAGCTGGTGCTTGGAGTGGCACATTTTTAGGGGCGGCATTCTGGCGCGGGCCATGCCGCCCCCAAAAATGTGCCCCGGCCGCCCTAACTCACCTCCGCTGCTGCCGCTCACGCGCCGCTGCTTGCCCTCCCTCCCAGGCTCTCAAATCTGGGAGGGAGGGGAGACCCCGAGCGGCCGCGGCGCGCGAAACAGCTGATTCGCGCGCCGCGGCAACTAGGGATCTCCCCCTCCCTCCCGGGTTTGAGAGCCTGGGAGGGAGGGGGAGACATCGAGTGGCTGCGGCGCGCGAAACAGCTGATTCATGCGCCGCGGCCGCTCGGGATCTCCCCCTCCCTCCCGGGTTTGAGAGCCTGGGAGGGAGGGCGAGCAGCGGCCTGGGGGGAGGAGGCAGGGCTGGGGATTTGGGGAAGGGGCGGAGTTGAGGCGGGGCCGGGGGTGGGGTAAGAAAAAAACGGGGGTGGGAGGGGCGGCCGAAATTGTTTTTGCTTGAACCCCTTCATGCAAAAATCCTAGAGCCGGCCCTGAGTGCTGAACAACAAAATGTTCACTTCACAAGCTATTTTATTTTTCGCAATCACTAGGAATAGCCTGATCCTAGGCTTAGATACTTCTTTACCTTTGAACTTCACTGAACGCCTCTTTAGTTTATTTAGATAGCCATGCGCAGCATTCCAAAGACATAAAATAACAATATTATAAAATAACACTGCCCCAAAACAAACAATCAAAACCTTCTACACAAGTTAAAAACCAAAGCTGAAATCTTGACACCATTGAAGTCAAAGGCAAACCCCCCCATGGACTTCAGTTAAATCAGAATTTCACTATGAAGACTATATTAAAATATACAAATATACCTAAGGCAAATTTCTTCAGTTCTGTCACTAAAGTACATATATGATACAAGATATACAATATCCAAATAGTCAGTTTTCTTACACTGTACTCATATGTTTTACCACTGTTTGTTTAGTTCCTCTAACTGTTCTCTAAGCAGCAAGCCGCTTGCAATGGCATTTCTGCAGAACCCCTTCATGCAAAAACTATATACACCTCTAACAAGCAATGTAACAGTGGAAGAGGTGAAAGTGCACATACTTTTATCGCTTAGGAATGTAAGGGGTTTTCAGATTCATCCTGCAGTGTAAGCTAATAAAAGTTGTGAATCTGCAATGAATTACATGAGGAAATATGCTGTCAGATTAAAAAAAAATCAATCATCCTAACACTATCTACTGAAAGAACAGTAGCACAGACTGGGATGCCTTCTCTAATACATAGCATAATTAAAGCCTTGTAATTACTGTACTCCACAAGCACCCATTCATCTCCAGGTTAAGTCAGATTCTGCCCTTCAGAATTTCAGGGCACAGGGCTTCCAATAATGGAAAGTCACCTCTCCACCAAGGGATGCACAGATGATCTGCCCATCACCAAAAGCAGGTGGCACTGGCAGGGAAGAGGGCATGGACCAGTTGCCTGAGGGAATGATTCAGTACCTCCACTAATGAACCCAAGTTAAATCAGCCCTCCCCTAGGCATAGCAGTAGCTCATAAACCAGTGAGGTAATCTGTGCCCACTAGGCATTAGACATGCCTGTTTTACTGTGGGACATTCACCTGCCAACAGAGGAGAGGGATTTACATTTTGAAAATGTTTTAGGTAACAACACTGTCACATTCTCAGTCAGTGGAGAAGCCAGTCTCCACTAGTTGTATCAAATAAACTCAATTTGCTGATAACGAGAGGCAATTAGAGGGGGAGAGGGGAGAGAGAGGGAGAGAAAGAGAGAGAGAGAGAGAGAGAATGAACAATACAACACATGCTAATTTTTATTAAGACAAGGTCATTTTCCCTTTCCAAATGCATTGCAAGTAGCAGTCCATCTGTAATCTACTGTGTAAGGAGGCAAAGGTGACAGTACTTCCACAATCAGCAGAACTTTATGGCACTGACTGGAACTTTCAATGGTTATATTTGCAAAGCAGCATCAAACCTTTTATGAAAGGTAGTATTTCAGTGGCTAATAAGTTTATTGGATACTACATGAAATGTTAACTGCTACTTTTCAAATATAATATATTACTATAGAAGCATGTGACAGAAAATACTACTGATATTAAAGAAGAGCCTGCAACAGAATGTTCCCCAAACAATTCATCATAATGGATATCAGAATGGTTCCAGGATTCATCAGTCACTTATTGGAAAGGATATAATCATAAGAAAAACAGCAACAGTATGAATGTTTATTTTCACCAACAAGTAAGGTGAAACCATGGCTCTACTGAATTCAATGTGAGGTTTGCCATTGGCTTCAATAGAGTCAGGATTGCACTCTTAGTTTTTAATACAATAGGCAAAAGCCTGTTAGCAGCTTCAAGTAATTAATATTAAAAAAGTAATTTTAAAATACAACTGGTGTGTGGTGTCACAGAAACAGTCAGATTTTTTTGGATGGAATTTTGTGCAGAAAGTCTTCCAGAGTTCAGAACTGGACACATTCCCTTCCAGAACACAAAAGTGATATTAAGTAATTTATCCTGTTCTTGTTATAGTCAGCAGAAAACTTATAATAAGGTCAAGCTGGTGTTTGTATAAACAAAAGGAAGGAAGCATAGGAAAACTCCTTATTGATTGATCCCGGGTTTTGATTCAGGGTGTAAAATAATCAATTGAAATGTATGTATTAGTTTTCACTGGAATTCCACAGTAAGAGTCTTTTTTCTTCCATTACAGGTCTTCTGCCTATTTATTGTAACAGTTAAACTACAAAAAAAAGAGACAGCAAAATTTGAACCCCTCCGTTGACTTTGTTGAAATAAAGTTTATATAACCCCAAGCCAGCAGATAAAACTTCCCAAGAATACTGTGATAGCAAAGCCCTGCAGAGTCAGAGTAAAAATATCTCTGTAGATCAGAAAAAGAAGAGTTGCTAGCTAAACAGAAATCCAAAACAAACACCAGAACAATGTCATCAGGATATCACGAAAAGGTAGATAAGACCAGGAGGCCAGTGTGCTAAATAGACTTGCCTTTTGCTTTTGGAAACACAAACTCAAATTCTATTTAGATCCTAACTGATATCAGGCAGTGCTATAAACTGATACCGATGCCTTATAGATATCCTAGTCTTCGGAATGCTATTTAATTTCTTGGAACCGTGATTCATTGCTATTTTCATAAGACTTATTATAAGGCCCACAATTACAATTCCCACACAGCAATAGGAAATGGGCATGAGAATTGAGTAAAAGGAAAATTAAATGGACTGTTAACACTGTGCAGCTTGTTCTGTCAACAGCAGCCCAAACAGTATAAATATAATTTACTAACATATTAGGACATAATACCACAAAAACTAACATCCAATAAAATACAGCACGTGTACCAGTGGCCAGTGAACTGCCTCCTGCTACACAATGCAAAAAGGATTTCCATTTTCTGAAGAATGCCTGTTTGAGTCACATCTTGCCACTTAACCATATTTTTTCCCTTGCCTTCCTGATTCTTTTTTGTTTGGGGGTTTGCATTCCTTCTGTGACTGTTACTGTATCCTTTGCTGAGTGTAAGACTTTTAATTTCTATACTTTGATCTTTTTGACTACTTTCCTCATTTTTTGGAAGCCCTCCTTTTTAATCTTTAGTGTTGCAGAGCTAATTTTTGGTATAATTCTTCCCTTGAAAATGTTGAACATAATTAAATTGTGGTAATTTTTATATAATGGCTCAATTTAACCATTTCCTGTGTGTTGTTTAGGGCATAATTGAGAATAGCCTCTCCTTCTTGTGTGTTCTAGAACAAGCTGTTCCAGAAACAGTAATGTGAGGTGTTGTGTAAGGTGCATCTTTAAACCTGTCCAATTATGACATATGACTAGTTGATATATTGTTAGTTGAAGTCATCCATTGTTATTGTTTTAAAAGACTTAGAGGTCTCTTTGACTTCCCTTGAGATTGTGCTTGGTGGAAAAATTAACTGTGGTGGAAAAATTAACCACACGTTGTGTTTGGATCAGAACAGCCTGAGGCCCACTTTATTACAAGCATGCAGAGAGACACAGCCAGCCTAGCTGGTCTGTCTAACAAAGGAACACAAAAACGTATATAGCTTAAAACCACATTTAGTCAAACACACTTTTCATTTGTAACATCCTTTTAAACAGAAAACCAGCTCCTTATTAGGAATACAAAAGCAATAAGCTTTCCTGTTATTCACAGGTGTTTCTCTAGCAAACTTTTCCTGTTATTCACAGGTTGTTCTTTTGCGGTTAAGGCTTCTAGCGATTACAGTTACATTTCGCAAGACTGACATTTTTCATTCTCTCTTTCCTCCTGCCCCTTGTACACAGTTATTTTAATTAAAGTTATCCTGGTCAAAGTTTGGGCCTACTTAATTTTCCCTTAAAGCACTCAGTTGGCCTTTTTCTGATCAGGAGGCCAGTGATATAATTCTATTAGTATATATGTATTCTTATAACTGGGATTTTTCTAAGTATCCGAAGTACAAGACAGCAAGTCAGAGGCTCTCAGTTCCATTTTTACCTTAGCTGCTAATTTAAACTCTTTACGCCTCAGTTTCACCATAGAGAAAATGGACATAAAAATACCAACTTTACAAAGATGTTTTGAGGTTTAATTAATTAATTAATTAACATCTGAAAAGCACTTTGAGATCTCATGAAAGGCACTAGAGAAATGCAAAGTATTATGCTCAGAACTAGAGAGAAAGAGAGAGACCACAGGAACTTTGCATTGCTTATACTTATTACCTACGAAATTCACGGCTCATTTTGGTCAATTTCATGGTCATTGGATTTTAAAAATTGTAAATTTCATAATTTCAGATGTTTAAATTAAAATTTCACAATGTTGTAATTGTAGGGTTCCTGACCCAAAAAGGAGTGGGGAGGTCACAAGGTTATTGTCGGGGGAGGGAGGGTTGCGGTACTGCTACCCTTACTTCTGCACTGCTGGCTGGTAGCCCAGCTCTGAAGGCAGAGCTGCTGCCAGCAGCAGCACAGAGGTAAGGATGGTATGGTATTGCCACCCTTCTGCACTGCTGCCTTCAGAGCTGAACGCTTTGTCAGCAGCCACCACTCCCTGGCCACCCAGGCAGCAGCGCAGAAGTAAGGGTGGCATGGTATGGTATTGCCACCCTTACTTCTGCGCGGCTGCTGCTGGTAGGGCACTGCCTTCAGAACGAGTCACCCAGCCAACAGCTGCCAGTCTCCAGCTGCCCAGGTCTGAGAAACGCTGGTCTCCCCTGTGAAATCTATATAGTATAGGGTAAAAGCACACAAAACACCAGATTTCATAGTCCATGACACATTTTTCATTGCCGTTAATTTGGTAGGGCCCTACTTATACAGTGTCAACCATATCTCCATAGTTTTTGATTTAGATGTTACAACTAGGCAACCTTGTGCTTCTCCCCTTCAATCCAATGTCATTACACAAGCAGAAGAGGACGGTGTGTGACACGGACACTGGCACGGAGTGTTTACTTTAACTGATCTCAAGCAACAGAATTCCAAACATGGCAGGCTTCCCTTGTAACAAAGATAACAAACACCATAGCTGGCACTATTGCTCAATTATTTTTCTCTTCCAGCAACGGGAAGTCATATCCTTGAGAGAAATCCTGAAAAGTTTATCTTCTGTAATTAAGGAGCTTCAAAGTAAATTAAAGAAACATTAACAGTAGCTTAGACAGCAGTATCTATGCTAGGCTGAATTAGACAGCTGGTTCCTATTGGACAGGATGCATGACTTCCAATATGTGAACAGCAGTGAACAGCTATGGTGTTTGTTACAAGGTAAACCAAAGGTAAGTCCAACGAGACAAGACAGATAATACAAGTGGTGTTAGATACAAACAAAAATTAACATTTGTCTTGTCTACTTGGGCTTTAAGCAATTCAGCACAGGGACTGTCTTTCTAAAATTTTGTACAGCATCTAACTCATTATATGGCTGCTTTGTCTTTTATTCTGTTTAAGGCCTGATCCAACTACTACTTAATGCAGTGAAAAGGCTCCCACTGATTTCACAGGAAACTTGGTTGGTCCCCTAAGATGCCAAATAATAATGAAAAAGCTTATTCTTTTAGGAATAGCTCTAAGGGGCTGCTCTTACCTGTGCCAGCCCAGGAGAGGTCCAGGTGACCCTGAACCATGTGAGCCTGAATCCTGGTTTCTGAATTCAGATTTACCTTAATACCATTTGTTTAAGGCTTACATAGGCTTCTAACTAAGGAACATAATCAGGGGTATTGCTGTCCTACTTTCCTGGACTGCAACCCTCCCTTTCAGCACAGGCTGGTGCTGAAAATTAGAAGTGCTGTGCATGGGTTGCAGATAATAGAACAGATAAATTGTGTTCTTAGATACTAAACTGTTCAGTGAAGGAACTGTGTCCTTAAATCTGTTTGCATAGCACTATGGGGCCTTAACCTTCACAGGGGCCTCTGGGCACTACTGTCATATAAATATTATGTAAAAATAATAATCAGAAGGTACATGGGCTGAAGAAATGCAGAACCGGAATTTACACACTCTGCTTGCAAAGTTTATAAATTGCAATAGCTTTCCCCTAGATTTTCTTCTTTTTTTTTAAATACATATAATCCTTTCCCATTATCTCTTTAGTATTTTTATTAAAAAAGTAGGAAATTAAATCCAAACAACTAGTGTTAACCATTAAGGTTACAAAATGAAGCATGCAAATCAGTTATGAATGTTTACTAAACATTAACAGAGCCACACTGCACAAATGTAGTATTTTCTATTATTCTGTTATTAATTAGGGTTACCATATGTCCGGTTTTTCCCGGACATGTCCAGCTTTTTGGTAATCAAACCCCCGTCCAGGGGGAATTTCCAAAAAGCCGAACATGCCCGGGAAAAATACTCCCTGGCTTACCTTAGAGCGGCCGCCGGGGGCTGCTGTGCTCCCTGACTCCTGGGCTCTGTAAGAGCCGAGCTGCCCGAGTGCTACCGGCTTCGGGCAGCCCCCATGCCTCCGGACCCGGTCCTGGTCCACCAACCGGACACTTCCCCTCCCGGGCTCCGGGGGCGCAGGGTCCAGAGGCATGGGGGCTGCCCGAAGCCGGTAGTGCTCGGGCAGCTCAGCTCTTACAGAGCCCAGGAGTTCAGGGAGCACAGCAGCCGCTGGAACCCGGGAGGGGAAGTGCCTAGCCGGGGGCACAGGGTCCGGAGGCATGGGGGCTGCCCGAAGCCTGAGCGCTACCTGCTTCATGGTTTGCTGGGCAGCCTCCAGACCCTGCGCCCCCAGCTGGGCGCTTCCCCTCCGGGGCTCCAGCTGCACTGGGGAAGCGCCAGCCAGGGGCACAGGGTCTGGCGGCCGCCCGGCAAACCGTGAAGCCGGTAGCGCTCGGGCAGCCCTTTTTGTGTGGCTGGGAGGGAGGAGGGGGAATGCGGGCGCTCAGGGGAGAGGGCGGAGTTAGGGCGGGGACTTTGGGGAAGGGCCGGGGGTGGGAAAGGGGCGGGGCCGGGGCCCTGTGGAGTGTCCTCTTTTTTATTTTTAAAATATGGTAACCCTATTATTAATGCATATTATAAAATATATAAGACGTGCAACTTAACACTTAGAATTTGAAAAAACAGAATATGAACTGAGCCCTTAGAATATGAAAAACAGTTCTTTACCAACATAATTACTGTGACACTGCAGTCACAGCCTTATCTTTAGAAATTTTCTCTTTTGAGTTCTTGATCTTGCACCCCTAACACAAGTCTCATGCAAGATTACTAGAGTAAAATACAAATACTGAGCTGGATCTTGTCAAACCTTCGTCACCCAAGTAATCCCAGTTGAATAACTTGCATACTTAAGGCTGCAGCATCAGTGCCACTATTTTATTGATACACCCACTTTTGTCATTAATGTAAACTTGCAGTCCCGTCCCTATGCCATCTATGCACTTACAAATATGCTTTGCGGGGCTGGTTATAGACCTGGACACAGAAATGCCTCTATTGTGTGTCTTTCCTTCCATGATTCTATATGTTTGTTTAATAAAAACAGAAATATTTGTGAACATTAAACGGTAATGACATGTTACCAAACAGGAAAATTCACTGTTACAAAACCAGTATTTTTTCTCCTAAGATATATACATTATTTCTCAACGTGCTTTCTTGCTTTTCACCCTGCAACCAGAGAGAGAAATGCCCTGAATGAAAACCTGACCCCCCTGAAGTCAATGGCAAAACTCCCATTGACTTCAGTGCGGCCATGATTTCATTCTGTTTCCAAGTTCAGTTAGCTCTGCCTGATCCCTGACCTGGTTTGTCCGCCATTAAAGTCTGCAACCATTTTTTACCTTGTCCTCATTTTGGGCATTTTAAAGTTCCTTTATTCGAGTGCTTTCCAGAAAAGGGACAAATGTCAATTTCCAGAGGGTCTCACACAACTGGACAGAAACAGCAAATGAAGCCAATTTCCCTACACTATCCCTGAAGCCCTCTCTCTCTCCAGCTACAGTTTCTCCACATTTCACTGATCAGTCTTGTCTGGTAAAGAGATGATAAATGATAAAACTCTTTCTGATATTCTCTAAGAGGAAACTCAGATTTCCAACCCCAAGAGCACATTGTAAAGGGCTGTATATGCCTTTTACCTAATAAATCCTAAGCCATTACACAAAAAAATGTTCTTTGGCTTTTGGCAAAACTTTTCCACTGGGAGGTATTTTCTGGTGGCTTACAGCTCCTGCTCTTTGCTTCTTTCCACTAACACCACCAGTACTTCCAGGATGTCTCAACTACTTTTCTACCTAGTGCCATCATTTTTTTTTTTTTTTTTTGGTATATGCATGGGTCCCAACACTTTTTAATTGGCAGTGACTCCCCTCCTGTGTCAGTCCAGCCTGCAGGTCTCAGTTGCTGCTCTCCAAGTTTCCTCCTAATTTTGTGAGGTTGCAGGCAGTCTAAGAGCAGGTCTACAGCGGCGCAGTATCTCCCATCGGCGTAGTTAATCCACCTCCCATGAGAGGCAGTAGCTATGTTGATGAGAGAAGCACTCCCATCGACATAGCACTCGCTACACTGGAAGTTAGGTCGGTATAACTGTGTCACTCATGGGTTCACACCCATGAGTGATGTAGTTATACCGATGTAAGTTTATAGTATCAGAGGGGTAGCCGTGTTAGTCTGGATCTGTAAAAAGTGACACAGAGTCCTGTGGCACCTTATAGACTAACAGATGTATTGGAGCATAAGCTTTCGTGGTTGAATACCCACTTCGTCAGACGCATGGCAAGTTTATAGTGTAAACCTGGCCTAAGAGTCTTAAATCGCTGACATTTAGCCAGAGTGAGTCACTGGACCAGTGTTTCTGCAAATACTTAGCCCTGGTCTACACTACAGAGTTAGGTCAATGCAAGGCAGCTTATGTCGACCTAACTCTGTAAGTGTCTACACTAAAATTTTGCTCCACTGATGTAACTCGCCCGCTACATAACTCCACTACCATGAGAGGCATAGAGTCAGTGTGGACATATTTAGGTCGATGCAGTGCCAGTGTAGACAATGTCGACTGTTGCTGGCTTTCGGAAGCCATCCTACAATTCCCCACACTGACAATTCAGTTGGTGCAAGGACACCTGATGAGGACATGCTCCGCCAACACAAGGAACAAAGTGCACACATGCACAAGTGATGTAATTACTATGGCAGCTGTATGCTGATATAAGTTAGGATGACTTAATTTTGTAGTGTAGACATGTCTTTAGTTCCTGGCTTTCAAAATCCATTCAGGGTGGATCAGCATACTCCCCCTCCCCCCCCCCCATCCCCTTATCCAGTTTAAATGGTATTCATGTTGTCCTGAGCTATTGTAAATTCAGTGATCTGAGTGCTCAATCTAGGTAGTGCAGGAACTATTTTAGGTCAGGGAAATGTGATGCATTTTCTTCTCTGTACTCTTCAGAGTTTCCTTGATATCAGTTCAGACATCCTCCAAACAAATTGCATTCCTTTGTCTGCTTTAATTCAACTCAGAAACATTCTTGAAGGGTCCTGTCTGCAGTCCTCTTTACTCCAAAGCGATTGCTTTATGGGCATGAGGTCATGATAATATCCAGTCAGCAGAAATTGTTTACATACAAATCTGCTTCCAGAAACCCTCATCCCATTCAGTTTATAACGAAAAAGCCTCTGCAATACCTTTTAAGTTTTTCAGCTCAGTATTTTTCTACTACATTTTAAGTTTATTTATATTACAGATGGTCAAATAATGAAATAAAGTTTAGTATACAATAAAAAAAGGCAAAACATGCGTACACACACAAATCCCAACGAATTATTCAACCGACTCTAATAAACATCAACTTCTTTCATTTTATTATTTATTATGCCCAATGGTTTGTCAATCCCTACAAGTTATGGGTGCAGTGTATCATAAAGTAATACTCGAATTTTCACCCCTTTTGGGATTTGACATAGAAGACAGAGAAAGATATTATTTCATTGCCATTCACTTGCCCCCCCCCCCCCACTGTTTGATAGTGCAATAATAATAGTGGTGACTTTTTGTCCACATCTGCAATGTACTATCAGCTGTTCGTATATACTTATATTTATTTTAACTTGAGATTTCTTATGCATTAAAATATCAACATCTTCTTAAAAAAACCTCTAAAGACTGCACAATTCCTTTCATAAACAAGTGCTGTACATCCCCAATGGAACATGCCCTTTGGGTGCACTTGATTACTTTTTAAAGAACAAAACAAACAAAAAATCCGATCAATGTATTTAAAAAGTTTTTGATTGTTATCCTTATCAAATGATTTCTCATCCTTGGAAAAACAGACATACAGAGCTATTTGTGCAGTTAGTGTTTTCTCAGCATCTTTATGGCAGAATCATGGTCGTTATTTCATGTTTATGGTATAACATATAACACATTTTACAAGCACATAAAAGCACGCAGATACTAAAGTAATGGCACTTTGTACAATAGACACACAGAGAGCTACATAGAGAATGGACATGCCAGGATCCTAATTCTAGTTATTCTCTCACTCTCTTTTCACATTTTTCTCCTGACATGAACAATGACTGTTCCAGGAGGCTGAAGTGGAGGAAAAGAGCAGCATTCCCTATTCATCACATACATACTTGGCTCTTTTCAGCACTCGCTTATTCCTGCTTCTCCCACACAAAGAGTCTTAGAGCTAGGCTGCAAATCACATGATATTTTTACATCAAGATAGACATCTGCAGTGACAGTTACAATAGCTCCAGTCCCAAAGAGTGCTGTAAAAACAAGCTTTGTAAAGTAGGTTAGTGGAGGAAGCTGATAGGGACAGGGGAGAGGTATCCATGTTTCCATATAGATTCATATTTTGTTCATGGCAATTATGTTTATATTTTCTTATTATTTATGGTAGAATCTACCTAAGCTTTATAAGGAGAAAGCAAAAGTGTGTTGGGAAGGAAATGTTTGTTCCTTTTTCAATCTGTTTGTCTGGCATATGCAGTGACTGAATAGATCTGGTACTCTATGGTACTGGAAATAAACAGAAAACAAGTGCGAAGAGCATATTGGCAGCTATTTGAAAACTGTATGCTACTAACATTTGAAATCATGACATCTGTCATGCAGTAACATAACATGGATGGAACAAATCTTTTAAAAAGCATGGGCAGTCAAAGACTGACCCACAGCCCACTAAAATCAACAGAAAGACTCCCACTGACTTCACTGGGGTTTGGAGAAGGTCCTCAATGACAAAAAAAGCAAACACTTTTTGCTATTTTGCCTGATGGTACTGTGCAAGTTCAGTACTATTCTAAAAAGAATCTTCTCATAGTATCATATGAAAAATATGAACAACTGAAACTCATGTTTTTTCTGGTTTGCACACGCACGGCCGGCTCTAGGCACCAGCGTTCCAAGCATGTGCCTGGAAGCGGCACTTTTCAAGGCGTGGCACTCCAGCATTTTTTTTTTTTTTTTGGCTTCGGCGGCAAAAAACCTGGAGCCGGCCCTGTGCACACGATGATTTTTCAAGTTCTTTACATCCCTTTCCAATATATAAATAAAACCATATCTCTTGTACTACTAAAGTACACATTCTACACACCGAACACTTTACACAATGCTACTGGAAGATCACACTAAACTTTGCCATGTGGAAAAGCAAGCATTCAGTTACACTTAGATTACACAGTAATAATGAACAATGAAAACCCCTTTCTTCAGTCCATACATATATTATCCGGAGGACTTTCTCTTTTCCTGGCTTTGGTTCCAGTCACCTCTCCATTCACCAAGATTTCAACATTCTGGAAACTCCATCCACCAAGACATTCCCACAATTACAATCAGTTGGGGTTAAATCCTTCATGGAGTAATTATCTCTCTCCAGAACTGACACGTAGATCACATATTACCTCTTCCTGAACAATGAGGAAGACTATTATCAGCCTAACTTTCTGGCACTTTCTCCTGGATGTCTCACAGACAAATTACCGTATATACTCGTTCATAAGCTGAATTTTTTTAATAAAAAAGGGAAGCACCAGAGAAGGGGGTCGGCTTATGAACGGGTATAGAGAGGGAGAGGTGGGACACAGCCCCTCCCCCAACAGAGGGAGCAAGGAGAGGCAGCACAGCCAGAAGGGAAGAGGCGGGGCCAGAGTCCCTCTGCTCCTGGCCATGCTGCTCTCCCCCCAGCTACCAAAGCAGCTGCAGCCCCAGGGCTGGCAGGCTGTAGCCATGCCACTCTGCCCCGCCCCCCAGAGTAGGCTGTGGCCATGCCGCCCGGACGCCGAAGCACACTGCGGCCGTGCCTCCTGGCCCCGCCCGCTGGAACATGCTGCGGCCGTGCCTCCAGGCCCAGCCCGCTGGAACATGCTGCGGCCGTGCCGCCTGGTCTGGCCCACCAGAGGAGGCTGCAGCTGCACTGTCCAGCCTGCCGGAGCAGTTCCAGCCAGGCAAGAGACATCCTCCCCTGGCCCTCCCCAGATAAGGTGGGAAGGGATGGGATAGAGAGAGAGGGTGGTCCCGGGCTAGGGGTGGGGTCATGTGGGGGGTGGTCACACGGGTTACTCCCCTGACTCCCAGCTTCTCCTCCCCAAAAAATTTCCCCACCAGTTGCTGTTCTGGCCCGTCAGGGTAAGCAGTTGGGGCACCGGGACACTTTTGTCTACTTAGGTTTACCTCCATGCCTGCAGATGCTTGAGGTAAACAAACCATCTCGGCCCACCAGCGGCTTATCCTGATGTCCCGGGAGCCAAAGTTTGCTGACCTCTGAATTATAGGGTCGGCTTATGAACGGGTTATAAAAATTTTCCATTTTTACTTATCCATCTTGGGGGCATCAGCTTATAAGTGAACTGGCTTATGATCGAGTATATACGGTAAGCTAAATACAAGTTACTTATTTACCTTCCTCAACTCTCCCATTTACCCGCTTCTTTAACACAATTCACACCACCGCTCACTTACCCAGTCTTGCAACTTGAAGGAAATCTTTGACTCCTCCCTGACTTCATGCCATCACCTCAAAATCTTGCAGTTCTTTCCCTGACAACAGATCAAAAATCCATCCATTCTTCTCTGTCCTGGAAACTAAATACTTGTTCATGACTTGGTCCATTACCACAACTACTTCCTCTCTGTCTTTCTGTGAGTGGAGATGAGCCTCCCTGCCTAGTGGCTACAGTCTGCACCACCACCTAGTGGTAATGGGGTAGGGTAGGGGAATGCAAGCCCTCCCATTCCATTGGTTTTCAACCCATGGACCCTCTTGAGCACCATAATGCAGGATTCCACTACCTGCAATCCAGCTAACATTCTTCCCAGGCCTCTTCCAACTGTTCTATCCCTCTCCTTAAGGCATGTCATGGCTGGCAGTTGTCCATGGCGATCTGGAATTGAGTCAGCAGAGGGGTGTGTGATCCATAATCAAGAGGAAGGTGTTTCCTAGTAGGTAATACCATAATACTACCCCTAGTCCTACACTGGAAGCATTGGTGTAGAATATGAACCATCCTGTGAAGTCATGGTGGAAGAAGACTAGTTCACTGCCCAGGAGATCTTTCAAGGTCCTGAAGACTTAATCGCCAACTTCAGACTAGGCGACCTTCTTGGGGCTACAGTTCTTCAGCAGGTCAGTGACAGGCGTGGCTATCATGGTAAAGCTGGGTATGAACCATCTATAATAGCCAGCCAGACCCAGAAATTGTGTAACTTGCCTCTTTGTTGATGGGATAGGGCAGTCTGTCAAGGCCTGGACGTTCCTGATTAAAGACCTAAGTTTGCCCCTTTCAATGGTCTTCCCAGATACATCAACTCATGAAACCCCAATCTGCACTTGTCTGGGTTCGCCATGAGGCTAGAAACCTCCAGAGCCTGTAAGACTGTCACTGTATGATCAAGGTATGTCTCCCAATAACCACTGTAAATGATTATATCATCTAGGTAGGCTACTGCATACTGGCTGTGCAGTTACAGGATTGTGTCCTCAACTTTTGGAAGGTGGCTGCAGCCCTGTGAAGGCTGAAGGGCATAGTCTTGAAGTGATACAGGCCAAAAGGTGTTGCAAAGGACATTTTCACTCAAGACCCCTCGTTAGAGGAATCTGCCAGTAGCCTTTGGTCAGATCTGGGGTTGAGATGTATTGTTGTGGCCGTGAATCACTCTAACAACTAATTGACTCGGAGCATGGAATATGCATCAAATGTCAATGGGGGAGGCAACAAATGTGGATATCACATTTACCTTCCTAAAGTCTATACAAAACAGAGTCATTCTGTCTGTCTTGGACACTAGGACAGTGGGGCTCTGCCAACCATTGTGAGATTCCTCTACCACCCTAAGGTCCAACATTGCCTCTAGCACCTGATGTACAGTGTCTCACATTTTCCTGGGCAGGGGATGGTGGCTTTCCCAGACCTTCACTTCACTAACTTCAGTAAATACTTCCTTAGTATAATACATGAGTTAGTTTTAAATACAAAAACAGGTTTTGATAAACTTATTTTTTTCCTTATGTTGTCCAGCACATTTAAGTCATTTTTTTACTAATAAAAACAATTTTAAAATGCTGTTTGTACATTTTTAATTGAATTTTACACTCTGTCTAAATGCAGTTTGAAACTAATCTTAAGTAAAAATTATCTTCTACTAAATAAGAAATGCATTATTGACCATTTTCTAACATAATAGATGTAAAAATTAAGAGTGTACATAAATATAAGTTAAACTCTAGGATTGCCTAAACAAATACCTATATAGTGTATCCTACTAATTAGCAAAAAAAGAAATATCAAATTTAGTATAAAAAATATATTTGATTGCATATCAACATGTTTTTATGGTTATCAGCTAATGAGACTGAACCTTTATTTAGAAAAATAACTACAAATAAAAATGCAAAACTAGATTTAAAATCAATTACTTAAATCAAGGTGTCCTGCTTGCTGATTAAAATCAGTGATTTATCCTGGTATCCCATGTTTCAAAGGAGATATTAGCTCCAGCAGAAGCCAGATATGTTTTTTTAATTAATTTCCTCAAGGTTCACATATATTCTCTTCAAAGAGACTGTCTAGGCAATCCTCTCCTTTCCCTATATGAGTAGTATTTATTATAGCCAGCGTTTCATAAAGGAGCAGATATTATGACCTTGCTTTGCTCTTTTTTGTATTTGTCGATGAGGAATAGTTTCTACACAAGACTATATTATTGAAGACTGAGGAGTTTAAGTGTGTAATATTCTTTTATTAAAGTTCTGTCTGTGTTTGTACACTTGGAATAAGCACTTATGGCTCTAGCCATTATTATTATATGGAAAAAAAATCTTTTTTATCATTCACAGACAAAAATGGTATTGTGCTGACACTACTGTGTGAGCTTTGTTCAGTTTGATTTTCTAATTAGCTATTCTTAGCTGGTTTAAATATTAAATGCACAGCTGTGACTATGGGGTAAGGTCCCAGCTGGCAGTAACCAGTAGTGCCTAATACTGAGCTTTGTTTCAAATAAACAAAGTTCACATATGCAAACATAACTGAGTTTAAATATCAGAAACTTTCCCTGTTCAGTTCGTAGATTCAAATGTGTAATAGCATCAATGTCTGCTCTCTGAATATGGCTGTGGACAATCATTCTTTAATGGAAATACATACACGCTACGTGATATTTTATATAATTTTTAAATGCTGAAATATTGTTTACAGCAGAGGGGAAAAAACAGATTTGATTTAGAAAGTACAATTAAAGTAATTTTCAGTAACAAGTTGTCAATTAATCTATAGTTATTTTATTTTTATCAATTCCTAAGCAAAGAACAGCTAGCACAATGGAAGAGGAGGGGCTACAGTAATACAAATAAGAAATAATAATAAAGAAGCATGTAGATGGCTGTATTTTTTTTATTATTATTATTTTCTAGTTTCCTAACTTTCCTGGTGTATTCTAAATCAGAGAAGCTTGTATTTGTTTAAATGCTGCACTGTGAAATGCAAGTTTTTCCACTGGGTTCCTGGGTGTTGCTGAACAAAGCTGGGCCCTATTGTGTAAGCCAAAAGAGGAAACGATTCCTGATTCAAAATAAGCAACAGCTACAAACAGAATAGTGGCTAAGGGTTCAGAGAGTGTTCAGGAAAGTGTTATGATTTCAAGCACATTACATACTCAGAGGTGGTATATCATTTGAGTATGGGAGGAAGGGTGGCATTATTCCATATTTTGTCATTGCGAGGTGAGATGTGGAAAGGAGAAAATGGTGTGTGTATATGGTAACTATGGTCAACGTATGAATTTCTCTACACATCCAAATCATCCATCTATCCTATTTTGATGATGTCTCCCACCAGAGATCTTCAGAGGCCAGCATTTTGGGCATTTCTGTCCCACTATAGATGCACACAAAATACAGCAGTAGACGAGTACAACAAGGATATATGTCTGCTGTTCTGCCTCTTGTTCCCTTGTGCTACTTAATTTTTAAGCAGCAATGAAATGAATACAGTCTGCTTTCTTTTTTTATTTAATTCTTGCCATTCAAGTTCCTCCAGGTCACCCTATTTCCCAGGAGGATATACTCTTGTCCCAATTAATTTCATAAAGTAAGTTGAACTCTGGAACCTTTCATCTTTTCATCTTTTAATCAGTCTTAAACAAAAACTGAAACCACTTTTCTGGGTGTACTTTCTATTTTATAAGTCCATGTGCAGAAACCAACAAGGCCCTTCCCTTGGATGCTATTCTTCATTGATTACTCAGTACTAACTTGTTTAGACCCTGAATTGCACCAGTTTTTCCTATTTTCATCCCTCTTTCCCATTCCCTTTTATCACAAGCACCTCACTGCCTTCACCCAGCCTGTACAGCTCCTAAAAATAAAACCAAGGACCAAAAGAATTTATGTTTTTACAGTATCACTGAATGTGTTTCTCTCAACAAGAATCTCACGTGACCCTGCAGGTTCTGGTGCTACTCTTGGACAAGAAAGGAGACACCATTAAGATGCCATTAATTCCTATCCTGTCAGTGGAATTTATAATTAAATGCAAAAAATAATGTTAAAATGACATTAAACTTCCAACTTGACACAAAAAAAGAACTCAGCTAAACCTTCTACAGTACCCTTAACTCATGACCTGTTGTTCACTGTAATTCATGTGAGGTGTAAAAAGTCAGTGTTCTGAAAGCCATTCATTAGGCACACATTCAGGGAGCACCAGATTGGAGTCCTCTTGTCTTCTACAAATCTAAGACAAGTCATACGTAACATTATGCTGACATCCATTTTGAAAATGGTTTGAGACAAGTGTTAGATGTTCAAAGAAAATGTTATTTGTACGGACTTCTGTGAGTACTTATATTTTATCTAATAATGAAGTTGGAGGTGCAGTACCTCTTTAAAAATACTGGGTGAAATCCTGTACTGACTGAAGAAAATAGGAATTTTAATGTGGCCAGGATTTCACCCACTATATTATCAGCGGTTCTCAAACTATGGGGCAGGCCTTCCAAGGGTGATGCGGGAATGTGTCAAGGGAGGTGCAAGCTGTGTGCTTTTTTTTTTTTTTTTGTAAGACCTCTGGCTGTCAGCCCTGGGTGGCTGGGGCTCGTGCAGAAGGGCCATGCACACCCCAGAGGTGGGGATTAAAGGGGACAGCTGGAGCCACGCCACCCTGGGGCTGACAGCTGAAGCCCTGCCACCCAGGTTCAGGCTCTCCTTCCCCTCCACCCCCAATTCCCTCAGCAGGAGGCAGCCCGGGCTCAGGTTCTCCTTCCCCCAACCCCCAATCCCTCACCTGGAGGTGGCGGGGCTCTGGCAGCCCCGGTGTGGCAGCAGCAGCGCAGAAGTAAGGGTAGCAAATGTGGCACTAAGTCTGCTGTGAAAAGTGATGACAAATACCACTTTTCACACTGTCTCTCTTACTTCTGCACTGCTGCTAGCATGGCGCTACCTTCAGAGCTAGGCACCTGCCCAGCAGCCACTGCTCTCTGCTCTGTCTTCAGAGCTGGGTAGCAGTATATGTACTTGGGGGAGGACAGTAAATGACTACTGACACAAAGAAGGGAGAATCAATCAAATACATTTGAGAACCACTGCACTATATTAATCTTAGATGTATCACTATTTAATATGCATTCTTATTTGTATATCTGTTTTATTGAAAATGTAAAAAAAAATTTTTTTTTAAATCTAATTTCACTTTTTTAATCTCTAGACCCTGTTTATAAAAATGGTTTTTCACTGCACAATTAAATAAACCATTTTTAAACAAAAAAAAAATGAAAAAAACCAATTCTGTCATCATGTGTAACCATAATGAATTTGACCCACTCTGAGCATCAGCAAGTTTGAACCTTAAATGTTCAGGTCCCAGCAGATCTCTACTTCTTGAGCTAACGGAATATCTGTTTTCTGCTACTACAAATGGACCACCTGCCAGAGGGATACTTTATGTACAAATTTGCCAGTGGCTCACACGACTATTTGCTGGACAGCAGCAGAAGTATTAGAAATTAGGAATCTTAAATTCTGTTCCAGGGTTTCACAGAGGATTGTGATCTATTGGCTACAGCATTAGCTGCAGCCATCATAGCCAAGCCCATATTTCACGCATTCACTTGGAAATGCAATGTGGCTGAGAGGACAAGAGATTAGTCTGAGATATTAGAGATACAGGATATATTGCCAGCTTTGCTTGCAGTAACCTTGTGAATCCTCTGTCAATTTATTTGTAAAAGAGAGGAATGATATTGGACTGCTTCTGCAGATAGGGCTTGAGGCCTTGTCAATAATAAGGTATCTGTAGTGCACTGAAATATAAACCACAGTCAGTAGATTTGATACCAAATTGGGTAGACTTCTGGTGCCTAATTCAGGGCACTTTTTCTTTAGGCCACAGGTTATTTGGACAGGTGTTGGACTGATGATCTATGGAACATTGCCTGACTTAGCAGAGCAGTGGAACAAACAGCCTAATTTACCTGAAATGCAGATTTCCCACAAAATCCATAAATTTGAGAATTCTATTCTGAAATCGCAAGTGAGAAAGGAATATCTGGGGATATGGAAATTATGACAGGAAGGAAGTGATCATATTAAGGTTCTGGGTTCTAAGAAGATTAAACCATCAGACAGAACCAGTGAGTGCAGCAGGTCAGAATGGGGCAATCAGTAGGAAGATATTTTATATGGAAATTTATTTTAAGAGGAAGTAATAGGGGGTCACATGATGCACTATAGCACCTACAATGTCTCCATAAGCTTCCATCAGCAATCTTATAAAATCCTTATTTCAAGTACTAATTCCCCCCTCCCCCTCAACTAATGAAAATCACATATACATCTCACTAAACCTTCTCTTAGAGCATTCAGAACGGCATTTCTATTAATTTAATATCAAAACTAGCAACTCTAAAAGAGGGGGAACAGCTCTGGAAAAGAGTCAAGATGGCAGAGCTATGCAGTATGTAAAATCCAATGATCTGGCCTCCAAGATTATACAGGAAGTTAACTTAAATTTGACTACAGTAATGACTCAAGAAATTAAAAGGTCTCTGCTGTCCTTCTTAGACTGGAAGAGTAGATCTTAGGAAAAACTTTATAACTATAAGGATAGTTAAGTACTGGAAAATGTTTTTTCTGAATGGATTCAAAACTACTGGATCTACAGGTAAAAAGAATGTTAAAATAACAAAGCTTATTAGGCACAAAACAGCCTTCACTCCGATATGTAGTGATCCTCCTTCAGAAATGTAAAGATAGACAATCAGTTTTATAAGCTACAATACAAAAGAGAGATCTTACTTACTCGGATAAAAACTTGTCATTTTTCTAAGATTTTTCCTCCCTCTCACAGCAGCACATAACTGCATTCAACCCAACAAGAAAGCTACTTCAAAATCAGCTAGTTATAACTTAAGATTCAAGAACCTTCACAATCTTTGAAGAAACGCAAAGCTTTATGTTTAAAAATTCTGAGGAAGCTTTACAATTTGGAAATGCAGATTAAAAATATCTTAACTTTAAAAACCTTAAAACATTATTTTGTGTTAAATTAATGCTGCTATATAATTAAATGGCAAATTTATTTGTTAAATGAAAGATATTTAAATAATTCATTTTTTCTTATTTGATGTATATTAATATATACGACTGTAGTTTGTGATTATATGTTAGTTAATAGAGTTGATTTCATAATGTTAATAATATAAAAACCTAAATTTTGGGTACTGATTGAGAGAAGCCTACACTCTCCACATAATCTACCATCTCTGTACGCTTAAGTGAGCATATATGAAATCCATTATGATCCTTTTACTGTAGATAGGCTCCCTGATCATTCTCAATGTCCTTTTCTTTCAGTATGAAACTGATACTTCTAATTATTGGTCCTTATATCTGTTTAAGAATACTAAAGAGGGGTAAACTTAGGCTCCTACACTCATTCAAGGACATAGCTTATCTTACTGATTAATGGCTAACTAACACAATCTGTTTTAAAAGAATGTCATAATTCAGAATTTTCCATTGTTTATTTTATTTAATATTAACCAATGTTATTGAACTTAAGAAGTTCCCCCTGAAAGAAATAGAATGAGGGTGAGAAAAAGGGAAGGGAGAATATTATCTGTTAGTTTGCCACATTATATTACCATTGTCAGCACGGAACCACTATATGAGTATTACCGTGCAGATCCTATTGATTCAGTGATGTCTTTAATGATTGGACTTTTTTTCTGTCTTTAGCTGCGATGATTTAAGAATAAATCTACTCACATTGCCCTCAATAGGATATTGTATTGTCCATGTGATAATGTGAGTTTATGAACGAGTCATCCCACTACACTACCTGTTTATTATAAAAAAAGAACTAAATAGCATATGAAGCAATTTTATATGGTACAGAATGAGATCAAGAATCAGCTTGTTGAGACGCCTCGGATAGACAACATAAGGGTTAACCTCCAAACTGGAGATTTTATAAATGGGCATTTGTAATTCAATATGTTTAGAACTGGTTATATTTTACAGAAATTCAAATCAACAGCTCCACATTGCAAAGCAGCAAAGAAATATATTACTTCCCTATTATTCTTTCTAACTTAGTATGTGGCAAAGACATTTTTATTTCAGCAGGAGATCTCACAAAATCCCAGCCTAGGGACTATTCTGCAAATTTAGGGAAGGACTGTAATGTTCTTTGCCACAGTGCGTGAATTATCATTGTCCTTGTGGATATATGACCTACAAGGCTTAACTCCACAAAAGGAAAACAGTATGTTTAAAAGATGAGATGCCAAGGAACTGTGGGCTATTAGAAATTTTTCCAGGGCAGAACACTACTATGGTACTTTCTTTGAACAATACTTTCCCAGGTATTCTATATGTAGCTACAAATTAGAATTTCCTAGACATATTTAAAAGGAGACACACCACAAGTGGAGAAGAACCATTTAGAATGTATAACCCAGATAATACCCTATCTCTATTGCACATCTTCTTTAGTCTATATTCTGGACTCCAGATATTAAAATTCCTTGTATGGATAATCATTGACAAAAACTGTTTGAAAATCCTTTGAAGCATTTATTTGCAACAATTACAAAGAAATACTTTTCAGAGTAGCAGCCGTGTTAGTCTGTATCCGCAAAAAGAACAGGAGTACTTGTGGCACCTTAGAGACTAACAGATTTATTAGAGCATAAGCTTTCGTGGGCTACAGCTTGCATCCGAAGAAGTGGGCTGTAGCCCACGAAAGCTTATGCTCTAATAAATTTGTTAGTCTCTAAGGTGCCACAAGTACTCCTGTTCTTTTTAAGGAAATACTTTGTGTGACATAGATTTTTCTATTTTCATTCAGTTTTCAACCAAATAAAACCAGATTGATATTTAAGATGGTGTAAATACAACTATTAATCAGACTCTCTCAGCATTACTTATGGAGCTGTCAATATACACACCGGGCATTGATCCACCTTATTACATGTTCTAAGCTGGTAATTCACACAGGCAAGCCATATAACTTTCACTCACCTATGTCAGTGGTTTTCAATCTTTTTTCATTTATGGACCCCTAAAAAATGTCAAATGGAAGTGAGTAGCCCTTTGGGAATTTTAAAAACAGTCTGTAGATCCCCAGGGGTCCATGCACCACAGATTGAAAACCACTGTTCTATCGTAACGACAACCTTTCGTGGACTCCTAGACATAGTCTGAGGATCCCCAGGGGTCCGCGGACCACAGGTGGAAAATCACTGACTTAAGTGAACAGTCACTGACATGAGCAGTCTCACTGACTTTAATGGGACTACTGTGTCAGTAAGTGCTCACCAACATGAATAAGGATTGCAAGATCTAGCCCTCAGTGTTTAACCCTTTATTATACATGCTGGCCCACATCCCTAGCTAGTAAAAATGAGCACAGCTTCATTACAGCCAATTTATTTTTAATTACTATCTTTAATATTAATAATTTGTAAAATGAAAGACCAAATTAAGCACAGTGAGTGCCAAAGTGGCCTTTCCTGCCCAGGGGAATAAAGGCATGGCAGGTAGTAATGCAGAGGGTGGAAAAGCAGCCTCCACAGAGCTCCTACACCATTTCCCATGGGAACTGGGCAAAACCTGGGGGGACAGACACTGTGATAGATGGGGCTAACTCAAGGTACAGAGGAAAGATTGAAAAAAAATGGGTTTGTTTAGTCTGGAGAAGAAAAGACTGAGTGGGGATATAACAGTTTTCAAGTACATAAAAGGTTGTTACAAGGAGAAGGGTGGAAAATTGTTCTCATTAACCTCTTAGGATAGGACAAGAATCAACGGGCTTAAATTGCAGCACGGGAGGTTTAGGCTATACAGTAGGAAAAACTTCCTAACTGTCAGGGTAGTAAAGCACTGGTACAAATTGGGTGATCAATATGCTGTTATTGAATAGTTAGAAAAAAACTTATAAATGTAACAGTGCTTTTAAACTCGCAAAAACAATTTACAACAACCTCAGGAGGGGAAAAGGAGTAGACTAGTTTTTAAATAGTCAGGGCTAAAGAAATAACAATAGTCTAGTCATTAAAGTAATCACAGAACCATTACTGTTAACTCCACTTGATCTAGCAGTTCATTTTGCACTGGGTCAGGAATTAATATAAACCTTCATTACTTTGGCCCATGTAATTACAGTCTTTGATTTAGTGCCAGTGCAATTATCATCTACTAAAAAAAATGGCTTTCAAGATAACAGACAAAACAAAAAAAGTTGCATGGAAATCAGAAATACCAAATGTTTATGAGATAGCTGAAGTAAAGGAAAACTCTATATTACATTGTGACTTTACTAGTTGCTACAAGCCCCATGCGTGGGGCAGCATGTCACTGCACTATCCCATGAGTAACCCTGTAAACCGAGTCTAACTCCAAATCACAATCTACTGTCTGATTTTCCCCTTCTTTGTAGTTGGGGGAGTAGAATAATAGAAGTGTACGACTGGAAGGGACCTCAATAGGTCATCTAGTCCAGTCACCTGCACATTTCTTTTCTAAGATAGGGTTATGTTTGTCTCAGATCAGTGCACTTGTGTATTTCTGGCCAGAAGTGTGGGACATAAAAGACTAGATACTGTACCTATCTGGAAATTTCTTTAAAAAGAAAGCATTTGTTTTATCCATGTAGACATATGAAAATGAGGTAAGCATCCCAACAGGCCTTGTGGAAGGCATTTCACGCATGCATTGGAAGATAACCACTAGTGAAATACTGTGTATTACTCTGGTGTCCACACTTGGAAAAACATGTTAAAAACTGGAGCATATTTTAGAGAAGAGCTACAAAAATTATTTGAGGTTTGAAAAATATACCTCACAATAGAGGATGACAATCTATTCAATTCATCAAAGGAAATAAGGAGGCAAACTTGATCACAGTCTGCAAGTACCTACACAGTCAGAAGATAGCTGATATTATTAAATTAGCCAAGAGAGGCATTTATAAATGAAATGGCTTGAAGTTGAAACTAGAAAAATTCAAATTTGAAATAAGATGCAATTTTTAACACTGAGGGTCATAACTCATAACAAATTACTCATGAGAATTCATCATCACTTGGAGTCTTAAAACTGAAACTGAATGTCTTTCTAAAAGAAAAGATGTAATTCAACCACAAGTTATTAGACTCAATAGTATTCACTTAATAAATAGGGTTCACTTATGTAGGAGAGAAGAACAGTTTCCTTCTCTCCAGGAATTACTAGATGAAACTCTATGACCTGTGTTATGCCGGAGGTCAGACTAGATGATCATAGGGAGCCTTTCTAACCTTACACTTTAGGACTTTATTACATATTTAATTCAAACTCAAAAGATGCCTTTTAGCACAGCAACTGATTGTGGAAAAGAAATTCAAATCACTTCAACAAAATCTAACTAATGCCCCCTACCCTACAAAAAAAGTTCAAGCTGAATAAATTCAATTGCAACATTTACAAGCAAACGAATTACTGCACACTTCATAGACTTAATATTTTTCTTCGGTTTTAGAACCAAATGGATCCAGACCTACATTTAAGATGTTCTATATGTGATTATCAATCACCCTCAGTCATACACTGTTTGTAGAGCTGTTTTTATATACCCAATTTTGGGCACTAAGTCACCTTTTCACATTGGCCATTCGTTCAGTTTTTAAACCATTATTGCACGCAGTTGGATGGGACCAACTCAATTGTATTGACTTAGACACAATGCCTTTAGTGGGCAAGAGGATTATCCTAGGTCTATTAAATATACCAATGAAGCCCACATTACTTATGTGGCAACATTAAGCCTATAGCTGCCTTTAGGTACACGAATCTCAAAATTCTGGCTGCATTAAATAAGCTTCACAACTCTCCTTTTCCCTCCCTTGCAACAGTACATGCAAACATGCCCATTTTTCTAACTGATGACTGGTTCAACATCAGACATTTAAATTCTGTAGCATCCATATGAATGGTCTGTTCCTTTAGGCCTCCTGTACCTCTGAGTAGCACTGGGGCTGTGAGATCAGGACTATAACGCACATGAATTATTCATTGCTGCATGAAATTCCAAGCTCAGAATTTAGTGCTCCCCCATATAACAGATCACAAATGAGTTGGTTTCACTATACAATCTTTCCACCATTAATAAAACAAACCTTGTCAACTGAATTTCCTACAGCTGTGCAACTAATGTTCAAAATATGTATGTCTAAATTAGGATCTACACTTGAGCTTTAAAATTGGTATTTGATGGGGTATATAAGTGCCTATTTTAAGAACACAGTTTGGACACTGGACCCAACTATAAGGCCCACAGGTTAGAAGCCACACCTGTAGTGCTACCAAGCAGCTGACATCTCCAGGCTACCACCCAGCAGCAGCTTAACTAGCTTGTGTGCCACTTCCCATGAACCCACTGAGGACACAGCCCATGGGCAGTTCCACCTCAGCAATTTGACAAACAGCAGCCCCATGGCTCCTGATTGTCTCCCTGCCAGATATAAACCCAAGGAGCATTCCAGGAACTGTCCAGGATACAGTGTGGATCTCTGGGGCTGCCATGATTGTTCTTTGCTCTTGAACTCCTGGCTTGATTTGGACCTTGCCTCCTGACTTGGAATCTGAAACCTGACTCGGACTCAGACCCTTAGTATTGGCCCTGGCTTGGACCTGACAGTGAACTCCTCTGCTTCTTCCGGCCTCAGGTTTGTCCTTTCCCCTGACTGCCCTTATTGGGATCCTGACTCTAACCCTCAGGTCCCCTCTAATGCCCCAGAGCCACAGGGAAGCTGACATATGATAACTGACTCCTGGAGGATTCCTCAGGAATCGCTGGTGGCACAAGCCAAAGTAGCAGCTCTACACTGCTATCCTCCCAATATCCCATGTAAGAGTTTATTCTAGGAGAAATTGAGCATGGCCAGCAAGTTCCTATATCCAATAACTCCCCAGGTGCCTGACTGGCTCCTTGGAATTACGGGCAACTGTGCATACATTACAGAAGCTTTGAGGCTACTGTAAATTATACTAGAAACCAGCCTAGTCACTGGAATAAAGCTACCTCTGCCCCTGGCCTTTATGTTGTTGCTCTGAATGTATCTCAGTTGCAACAGAGGATCTAGACCTCTAATTTAGGTATCCAAGTTCTTAAGATGGTTGCCTTTCTTGTGAATCCTAAGAGGTGCTGGATTCTTTGACTTTTTCTCTCACTCTCTCAATCTTTGAGTACATTAACAGTTACTAATGGAGTTCAAAATGACTCTTTAAATCAATCATGTGAAATGTTTAAATAGTTTACATATATGACCTTTGAAGCAATATTAAAAACATGAAGTATTATTTCATTAGTTTGCACAATATCCAGAAATTATAGTTTGTTTGATGCAGGGCTATTACACAGAATCTTATCAACAGAAATCATTATATAAGCCTCTGTTTTCAATCTAGAAATCCTGACCAAGTTTTCTATTCTGTAGTCCCATCTTTCCATATACTAGTTTCATAGGAGAAGCAACTGAGGGTAACAGGTACATTAAATTCCTCTACCTCAATTCTGTATCCTTCCTCATGTCCAATATTCTCTCCAGGCCAGCCAGCAGAATCCATTAATTGAACGGATTAGTCCTGAACCACAGGTGACAATGCATATGTAAATCATTATATAAACGACAGCTTGTTGAAAAATTTTGTTCTGCCTTTGAGTCATCATGGTGTTACTAAACAGAGACATTCCTAGATATCATGTGTCAAGAGCACATGATGCACTCAAGTAATTAAATTTCATTATGAACTCTCAGGTCTCTGCGTTTGCAAAAAATGATACTGGCTCTAGCACTGGCTCTGTTTCTGTACGAAGTTTAGTTTTACTGTATTTTGTGGCTGTATTTTATTTTATTCAGACTTTAAACTTTTACACTGTTACCAAATCTCATTTGTTTGGTTAGCAGTCTGTCTTGTTACAAACTTTTCTGATTCATACCTTATATATAATATAATACAAACTAATGAAATAATACTTCATGTTTTTAATATTGCTTCAAAGGTCATATACGTAAACAGTCTATCTTGTTACAAACTTTTCTGATTCATACCTTATATATAATATCTATAATATATATAAGGTATGAATCAGAAAAGTTTGTAACAAGACAGACTGCTAACCAAACAAGTTATATATATATATATATATATATATATATAAAAAACAGGACATCCTCTATTCCCCTAGCTAACAGAATAATTTATAATAGATAACATACCAGCATCATGAAATTGGGAATAAGATGAGGTAGAATATTAATGAAATCTCTGTATGTAAAATTGTCCATCTGATCACATTTATCTCTCTGCTACATTCATTTGCACTCAGCTAGGACTTCAATTTCTAACAGCCAAGCTATCATACATTGTGATCCTTCTGCTGGATCATGAAACATCTAATTCAAAGCAGGAACAAGCGTAAGAAAAGTAGAGAACATCTACATGAAAGAACAGCTTTTATGCTCGGAGTTTCTATCTACAAAGTATTTCCAATTATTGTTATTGTGTATTTAACACAACAACAAAAACAATTTTAAAAAATTTAAGATATTAGGTCACCATTTCAAATTCATTAAGAAATAAGACTTATCCAGATATTACAAAAATTACCATAAAACTCAGCAAACCTTACTTCTGGTAGAGGACTGGCCGGTTTGGTGAGGATTCCTCCCACATAAACAACATTTGGTAGCGTGGGTCTTGGAAACTCTAGTGCTATATCTGTACACAGCATCCACAGGCTGGAGTCATGAACCAAATCATGCATCGACCGCTCTGGCAGCACTTTGTGTTTCTGCATTATCATTTCATATTTCGGCAGAACCAAAAAATTGACTCCTAATCTTGAAACCAGATAAATAAGAGTGTTTTTAATCCTGTCTAGAAAGTTCATATGATCTGTGAGAAGTGAGTTAAATTCTGGAACGTAAGATAAAGGAGCCGGAGCACCTACTTCTGCTGGATACCAAAGGCCAGTGGAAAAAACAGCATATTTAACACCTAAAAGGTGAGCTATAACAAACCCACACATCTCATTAGGATCCACTAGCAAGAGGTCAAATTTTTCCTGTTTCAAGACATGCATTAGGTTCTGGTTGCCCACAATCATGTCACAGTTCTTAGAATAATGATCCAGGATGTCAAACAGTTCTAGTGCTGTCAGTCTTCCAGAGAAAATACTCCTCATTTTGGACTGAAGAAAATCATCCGAGGTGCTGCTATTAAAGATCCCTGGGTAACGTTGGAGTCTATAGTGATTAGATGGAGGGATGTGTCTGCCCTCAGAGAGGAGGAACACTGTCTGGTGACCTTGCTCATGCAAGGCTGAGGCCAGGGCCTTGAAAATATACAGATGGCTTTCAAACATAATTGGCGGCACAACAACGATTTTGGCAGCCCTTGCTATCCCGACAGCGCCCCACAGGAGAACGAAAACTGGAGTATAAGACTTCATAGCTGAAATGACAAAAGAAAAAAAATATTTCAACAGATTTAAATCCCACCTGTTGTTTAGAGTTTGATAAACAAACATTACTTGATAACATTTTCAAGTCTTTGCCAGAATAACCTTTAGTATCATTTTATCCCAAAGTCTTTTTAGTAGCATTCACTGGGAACAAGATAGCTACTTAGTTAAAAAAGAAGCAGGTGTTGTGTTTAGTTTCTTGTTGGGCTTTAATTTTTTTCTCTCTCTTTTCCCTTCTCCCCTTCCATCTGGTTATACAGGTGGGCAAGCAATTTCTTCTGATACTGATAGAGTTCCTGTATTATATGGCAAGAAAGCTGATGAGGACAATGCAACTGGTACCTTCCTGCAAGATACTGTGTGCACGGCTTCTGAATTATACATGGTATCCAACAGCAAAGGGAAACAAGAACTTAGTGTCCTCTGAAACCCAGATCGTCCTAGGCTTTGGAGCACTAGCATGACTGCAGCCAGTTCATGTTAAGTATTTTGGGTAAATTTAATATTCATAAAGGATTCAAAGACCTAGAGGCTAACCTCCTCTGTTTATCTACATAACAGGCACAGCTTGTGTAGTAGCACTACAACCTTCCCCACCAGCATGCCTCAACCCTGTATCTAGAAGCACCATCTCTGCCAATGCATTCCTGACTCTCTCAATTGAGAATTCCAACAATTCTGATGGTGGATTTTGGGGATGAGCACTCATTACCATTTGAGCAACAGTGCCTCGTGTGTATTTCCATTGTAAGCTCATGTTGTCACAGTTGCCCATAGCCTTCAAAAACTTTCTCCTGCATTTTCCAGGCCTGACCTCTGCTGAAGGTGACTTTATATTTTTTAGTTTTTAAATTTGAGACAAAAATGGTTCAAGCTTTTCTCCGTAGGTGAAGAATATGAAAACTCACATACAAACTTTCCATGCATATATTAATGTTATCTTTTAACAAAGTTATAATCCAAACAATAGCTCTCCCTGAAACAGAAGTACCTGTGAGTGTTGCAGCAAAACTAATTTTGATATGACTGAATTCTGAGCCTTTGAAAGTTATACTTCGCATGAGTACAATTGTTATGCTTGTTCGAAATTTGTAGTAACATGGGGAGTTGAGATGTGCAAGTTTGCATTGCTAATTTAGTCCTTGATTCAACACATCTCAACTCCCCATGTTACTTCACTCTGCATGTTACCGCAAATGTCAAACAAGCATAACAATTGTACTCATGTGCGAAGTATGACAATAAGCATGTTCTTAAGTCATCCTTATTCAGATCAGCATTTAAACAAATGCTTAAGTCTCATACACTTCATATGGAACAAAGGGGCCAAATTCTGGCCATAAGTGGCCAATAGAAAATTCCTGGGGTGTAAAGGAATTTCTTGCAGGCAGAAAGCCAACTCCTGAGTTCTGACATATGCAGGGGATAAGGGAGGTGAGAGAGAAGATGTCACAAATGGGGAAGGACAGAGAGAGGGTGTGCCACTCCACTCATTTGATCCTCTATTAGCAGAGGGCTTATGAATACTTAACAGCGAGTAATATTACTCAGTGGACAATCGAGATGCTAAAAGAGCACTCAAGAACGATAAGGCCATTGCGGAGAAACTAAATGAATTCTTTGCATTGGTCTTCACCTCTGAGGATATGAGGGAGATTCCCAAACCTGAGGCATTCTTTTTAGGTGATAAATCTGAGGAACTGTCCCAGATTGAAGTATCATTAGAAGAGGTTTTGGAACAAATTGATAAAACTAAACAGTAATAAGTCACCAGGACCAGATGGTATTTACCCGAGAGTTCTGAAGAAACTCAAATGTGAAATTGAAGAACTACTAACTGTAGTCTATAACCTATCATTTAAATCAGCTTTTGTACCAAATGACTGGAGGATAGCTAATGTGATGCCAATTTTTAAAAGGGCTCTAGAGGTGATCACGGCAATTACAGGACAATAAGCCTGACTTCAGTACCAGGTAAACTGGTTGAAATGATAGTAAAGAACAAAATTGTTAGACACATAGATGACCATAATTTGTTGGGGAAGAATCAACATGTTTTTTGTAAAGAGAAATCATGCCTCACCAATCTACTAGAATTCTTTGAGGGGGTCAACAAGCATGTGGACAAGGGGGATTCAGTGGATATAGTGTACTTAGATTTTCAGAAAGCCTTCGACACGGTCCGTCACCAAACGCTCTTAAGCAAAGTAAGCTGCCATGGGATAAGAGGGAATGTCCTCTCATGGATTGGTAACTGGTTAAAAGATAAGAAACAAAGGGTAGGAATAAATGGTCAGTTTTCAGAATGGAGAGAGGTAAATAGTGGTGTCTCCCCAGGGTCTGTATTTGGACCAGTCCTATTCAACATATTCATAAATGATCTGGGAAAAGGGGTAAACAGTGAGGTGGCAAAATTTGCAGATGATACACAACTATTCAAGATAGTTAAGTCCCAAGCAAACTGCAAAGAACTACAAAAAGGATCTCACAAAACTGGTGACTGGGCAATAAAATGGCAGATGAAATTCAATGTTGATAAATGCAAAGTAACGCACACTGGAAAACATAATCCCAACTATACATATAAAATGATGGGATCTTAATTGGCTTTTACCACTCAGGAAAAAGATCATGGAGTCATTTTAGATAGCTCTCTGAAAACATCCACTCAGTGTGCACCAGCAGTCAAAAAAGTGAACACAATGTTGGGAATCATTAAGAAAGTGATAGATAATAAGACAGAAAATATCAGATTGCCCCTATATATATCCATGGTGCACCCACATCTTGAATACTGCTTGCAGATGTGGTTGCCCCATCTCAAAAAAGATATATTGGAACTGGAAATGGTTCAGAAAAGGACAACAAAAATTATTAAGAGTATGGAATGGCTGTCATATAAGGAGAGATTAGTAAGACTGGGAGTTTTCAACTTGGAAAAGAAACGACTAAAGGGGGATATGATAGAGGTCTATAAAATCATGACTTGTGTGGAGAAAGTAAATAAGGAAGTGTTATTTACTCCTCATAACACAAGAACTAGGGGTCACCAAATGAAATTAATAGGCAGCAGGCTTAAAACAAACAAAAGGAAGTATTTTTTTCAGACAACAAACAGTCAACCTGTGGAACTCCTTGCCAAAGGATGTTGTGAAGGCCAAGACTATAACAGGGTTCAAAAAAGAACTAGATAAGTTCATGGAGGCTAGGTCCATCAATGGCTATTAGCCCAGATGGGCAGGGATGGTGTCCCCACCCTCTGTTGGCCAGAAGCTAGGAATGGGTGACAGGAGATGGATCACTTGATGACTACCTGTTCTGTTCATTCTCTCTGGAGCACCTGGCTTTGTCATTGTCAAAAGACAGGATACTGGGCTACATGGACCTTTGGTCTGACCCAGTAGGGCCGTTCTTATAATTCCCTTAGCATAGTCTAATTTGTTTTTTAACGTTATACAGGTCCACAAATGAGATAGTAATGCCTTTGGGCCACTAAAATATGATGTTGTGCATCAAGAAAGGTACCCAGTTCTCCTTTCTCACACCTAAATAAGTGGCCTGATTTTCAAAAATTGTGAGCACCAAGTAACTTACAACAAAGTCAGAAGACTAGCACAAGGCCTATGCACCACTTAATTCTGATTTAAACACTGTTTTGAAGATTTTGGTGGAATCTAAGCTTTGTACTGCTATCCATATAGCCTTTGTGTCCAATATGAGAGGAAAAGAGCCTCTTGAGAGGAAAAGAGCCTCACACAATATTTATCACCAGCAAAAAACTGGATACACAAGATTTTTTTCTAATATTCAATTACAGAAACAAATGTAAAAAAAGTGAGTAAATTGAAATAACTGCTTCTAGAATGGAAATTTAAGGCACTTATCTTTTCCTCTTGTTTTCTTTTAGCTTGAAGAAACAAATACACTCACCACACCATCTAGTAATGTAAACCATAACAAGAAGCTTGTTAGCTTTTTTCCTTGCTATGGGACCTTGGCTCCACAGATTAAATAAATATTGAGTCCTGCTCTCTGCTTCCCAGGAAGAGAGTGATACACAGATGATTGTCAGTTTCCTGGCTTAAGTTTGAGCTCTTTTTAAAATGTTCCCACTTGATTTGAACTGTCCACCAATCTGTCATCTAGAAATTTTAAATTCTGTTTATGTACTATAAGATCTAGAACATTTTGCACATTGCTGCTACACCACCTTCCAGCTAGAACAACGAACACAAATTTACTGGGAAAACCTATTCCCAGCACTGTTTAAATATCATTGGTTCTGGAATAGAAGCTACAAAGTGAATATATGACTGAATTCTGCAAAAAAAAAATGTTTAGATGTAGTTTTATGCTTCATGGAAAAAGTGAAAGTTCCATCTGCACTGGGTTTTAAACTGAGTTAGTGGAATCACTTTATAAAAAGATTTGTCAACAGTTCCTGCTAACCCATATTAAATACAGTTTGTCTTTTTGATCAGCTGGTGTACATTGATGTACCTTCACTGACTTTATAGAACTACACCAAGTTACACCAGCTAGTTAACTGGCCCCATCTCTACAGTCTAGAACAATTTTTAAAACACAGTTTGAAACTAGATCTGCCAAGTCCATAATGTCCAGGCAAACTTTTTAAAAACCATTTAAACTGGATCATTTTTAATCCATGTTTTGAAAAAGCTCCATTAACTTCCTTTGGTCTCAGAGAGTACCTTTAAATCCCACTATACACATCAAAATCAGCAAAGACTACAGTTATATTTGCAAGCTTCTAAACAATGTAAATATTTTATTTTAAAACTTCAAAAATACTTCAGAGTATCACTTTGAAATCAGATATACCAGCAGCTACTTACGTACAAGTATTATGACTGTTGGTGCTCAAAAGAGGAACAATTCGGGTATTTTAAAATCTTTTTGGATGTAAATGGTCTTATATTTCAGTTTTTTCTTCCAATTTTATGCAAACACAATAAAACTAACTAAATAAGCTACACACACAAAGGTAAGTCAAAGTCAATCTAATTTAGACATGGTGCTCACATCGCCTATTTATTTCTCTGGAGATAAACAGATAACATTTTCCAAAATGTATAATATACATAAACTGAAAGAAACAATTTGTTTTTGTTAAAAGCTGACATACAGCACCTTTACATATGCTTGCAAACGTGAATTTGCCTGCATAAACTGAGTTGTTAAACATGTCATTAGCTGATCTTCTTCTATAAACAGCTGCACACAAATTCTGCTTGTGCATAAATCTGCAATATTTTGGGCTACAGGTAGAGGAATCTTTTCTTTCGACCTCAGTTCCTCTGCTTAACACATTAGGAATTATTTCACTTTCTCTGGAGCCCCAATCTTGACTAAAAATAATATCAAGGTACTGGATATCACTTGGGAGATCACTGATTGAATCTCAAGAATCACTCCACTGACAGGGTTACTGTGTCCTCTGTTAACTGCAAGATCAGCATATGACTGTATAAGAGAGGTTGTGTTTGTCAGTGCTGATGATAAACCCATGTAATTGCAGGGTGAACAGACAGATATGTCAAAACTTTGGTGGCTGCTCAGGTGCAATCCAGGACAAAGATGTAGTTTAGGAATGGGTACATGTGCCTACCCTGGTCTTGCAATTGCACTGTGTCCAGGTCTGTTGTCCACAATTCAAGAAGGATGTTATGTTGATAAATTAGAGAGGATTCAGAGAAGGGCCACAAGAATGAATAAAGAATTAGAACACCTTCCTTATAGGGATCGACTCAAGGAGCTCAATCTATTTAGTTTAACAAAGAGAAGATTAAGGGGTAACTTGATTACAGTCTGTAAGTACAAATATTTAATAATAGAGTCTTCAGTCTAGCAGAGAAAGGTTTAACGTGATGCCAGGGTTGGAAGTTGAACCCAGACAAATTCAGATTGGAAATAGGGCTTAAATTTTTAACAGTGAGGATAATTAACCTTTGGAACAACTTACCAAGGGTCATGGTGGATTCTCCATCACTGATGATTTTAAAATCAAGATTGGATGTTTTTTTCTAAAAATATCTGCTTTAGGAATTTTAGGGTAGGAGGGGGAGTTCTGTGGCTTGTGTTATACAGGAGATCAAACTAGATGATCACAATGGTCTCTTCTGGTCTTGGAATCTACAAATCTATTAATCAATACTTCCATAAAATAGCCAATAATAAAATCAATGATTAACTGAACAGCATCTAATAAAATTATTATAAACATTTAGCAACTACATCTCCTCAGGCTATAAACATTCTTATAGTAATAAATTACAACTTTAGTTAACAAATATGAAATTACACATAATACATGACAGCATAATATTCTTATTGAGAAATAAACAGGTGTTTACATTCTTAACATCAGTACGAAAGAAACGTAACAAAAGCTGAAGGGCTGGCACAGGCTGGGAGTGTTCTAAAGAGATCCCCGCTAATCTCAGTGAAGAGATAAGTACACTATGTAACCAAAGGGAGTATTTTTCCATGTATTATGTTACGTACGTACCCCCAAAAGCTACATAGATTAAAGCTGTAATTCCATCTGAGGGTTATGGTAACACAATGTCACCAGAACTCCTCAATGAAACTGCAGTGTTAATATGTGCAGTGTGGAGTACCTTAATTCTTATAATGCTTTGTTTACTACAAATAGTGTTATATTTCTGTTGCAGCATAAAAAGAATCAATGAAAAATAAAATAAAATGTAATAAATGTCCTCAGGTTGCTCATTCACATTTTTGAGCAATGCACATTAATATTGCAGCAATGACACAATATTCCTCCTTTGAAACCATTATCCAGTCAATACAAATGCAGAAGAAACACAATCCCTTCACTATTAGTGTAGTGCTTCTTTTCAGCGCCAATACAATGTTTCAAAATGTATTACAAAAACTCCCATTGCAATTGATGAGCTTTGTATGCTAACAACAATACATACATAATCCCTAACAGAAACATTAATATTAGACATAAAGGGCTATACTCTTGATCCCAGAGAGATGCCTTATTGGGTTGGTGATGATTTCCCACAACAGAGGGGAATCCTCAGGTAGCACAGAGTGTACCAGAACCATGTCAGAGCACAAAGGGCTCTGCCTGATCCTCTGACAACACAGATGTCCCAAGAAGACTGTTCCAGCAAAACCTACTACTATCAGCTCTTGGCTTCCTTAAATTACAATAGAGGCCATTTCAGCCCAGAGCCAACTCAGGATTAGGGGACTTGAAAGGATTACACTCTGGCACAGCTAAGGAGCTGCCCCAAGACATCAATTAACACTTAGCAGTATGCATACAAATCAATCCTCACAACATCACCGTTAAATATTATTATTCCCGTTTTGCAGATGGGAGAAATTGAGACAGAGGGGTTAAGTGATTTATTTAAGGCAACAAAACAAACCATTAATAAAATTGAGTTAAACCCAGCTTTCAGTCCCATGCTTAATCCATTAGACCATGCTGCTTCTCTTCAAGCTATTTGTATCATTAGTGTTCTGTGAGAAACCAGTTTTGGAGCATGCTGGGCATTTCCAGGAAGTTCCTCAGAGCCCTTGATACCCGTTGACTTTGATGGGAGTCTTTGAGGGATTTCAGCACCTAAGTGGAGATGTTCAGTATCTGCCAGGGCCTAAGGATAGACACTGGGGTTACACAAGTGTACATGAAAGCAGAATTCTATCCTCTGATGTAACTTACAGCAGCCCAAGGGCTAATTGCAGTTGTGTTTGCTGCAGTGGTTCCATCAGGACATGTCAACGTCAGCTAGTCAGTAGCAGAATTAGAAATAGAATCTAGGAGCTTCTAGCTCCAACTCCAAGGTTGCCAACTTTCTGATTTCAGAACCAAACACTCTTGCCCCGCCCCTTCTCTGAGGCCCCAACCCCACTCACTCCATTCTCCCTCCCTCCAACACTTGCTTTCCCCAACTTCGCTCACTTGGTCATTTTCACCAGGCTGGAGCAAGGGGTTGGGGTACAGGAGGGGGTGAGGGCTCTGGCTGGGGGTGCAGGCTCTGGGGTGGGACTGGGGATAATGGGTTTGGGGTGCAGGAGGGGGTTCTGGACTGGGGGGGTTGGGCCAAGGAGTTTGGAGTGTGGGAGGAGGCTCCGGGCTGGGGCAAGTGGTTGGGGTTTGGGGGGGTGAGGGCTCCAGCTGGAGTGTGGGCTCTGGTGTAGGGCCGGGAGTGAGGGGTTTGAGGTGCAGGAGGGGGTTCTTGGCATAGGCCGAGGGGTTCAGAGTGAGGGATTGGGGTACAGGAGAGGGTGCAGGCTCCAGTCGGCGCTTACCTCAGGCAGCTCCCGGAAGCGGCTGGCATTTCCCTCTGTTTCCTAGGCGCAGTGGTGGCCAGGGGGCTCTGCGCACTGTCCCCATCCACAGGCGCCGCTCCCACAGCTCTCATTGGCTGCGGTTCCTGGCCAATGGGAGCTGTAGAGCTGGTGTTCAGGGCAGCACCTGTGCTGTGGGCTCACCGCCCCTGCACCTAGGAGCTGGAGGAACAAGCTGGCCACTTCCAGGAGCCGTATGGAGCCATCCATTGTGGTCAATGAGATTTTTAGTAGCCTGGTTAGCTGTGCTGGCTGGAACCACCAGAGTCCCTTTTCAAACAGGCATTCCAGTCGAAAACCAGATGCCTTGCAACTCTGTCATCCTGAGGCCATTAGCCTATGCCTCTTTCTCAAAAGTTAACTTATCTGACCAAAAAAGCAGATTTGATCTAAATGTCAACAGGCTGTTATGCCAGGCTGCTGAATACAGCTGAAAATAGGCACACATAAAAAAACCCAAACAAGTCACTAATATTTCTGCTTTTAATTAAAAGGCTCCATGAAGGCACACACATTTTTCTTCAAATTAATTTTTATAACTATTTAAAATAAAAGATTTCCTTTCCCCGATTTTCCTAGAATTTGCCTTCAATAAAATAAGGAAAATGTGTGGCCTAAACAGATGTCAATATCCCTGTAAACCAGAAGATTGATAGTTTTTTAAAAATTAAAGTTATTCAGAAACGAAGCATTGAATTTAAACCCTTACTGCCCTCAGCCAAAAGGAAACAAGAAACCAATAGTTTTTTTTAAACTTGGAGTAGTATTTGTAACTAAGTGCTTTGCATAAGGAGGTGTGGGAAGAGAAAGTTAAATATTGCAAAAATCAAAAGGTTAAACATTAAACCCATTCTAAATACTACACATAAAGAATGTGAAGATCTTAATGGTCTGCTAAAGCAAACTAAGCACAAGCATAGACGATGTGTAAATGAACACATTTTTTCCGTAGACTAGAAGAATTCCTAGATTTCTGAATACATTTCCTTTATAACAAAATGCTAAAAGCAATGACTTTTTGAAATTATAAAAAACAAACCAAAACACACTACTCCAAACCTCTCCCCTTCCCAAAACTGATAAAGCAGGAGCTAGAATTGCAATAACAATTTCACTGTTCTTCAATCCATTTGAAATAGGGTTACCATATGTCCGGTTTTTCCCAGACATGTCTGGCTTTTTGGGCCTCAAATCCCCGCCCGGGAGGAAATCCCCAAAAGCCGGACATGTCTGGGAAAATAGGGAGCGAGGGCCCGGCAGTGCAGGGCTGGGGCCGGCGGTGCTCGGCCAGGGCCGGGACCGGGGACGACAACGGCGGTGCTCGGCTGGGGACGGCAGTGCTCGGCCCGGGCCGGGGCCAGCGCTGGCGGTGCTCGGCCGGGGCCGGGGCTGGCGGTGCTCGGCCAGGGCCGGGACCGGGGACGACGATGGCGGTGCTCGGCCGGGGACGGCAGTGCTCGGCCCGGGCCGGGGCCAGCGCCGGCGGTGCTCGGCCGGGGACGGGGACGGTGGTGCTTGGCCAAGGCCGGGATGGGGACGGCGCCGGCGGTGCTCGGCCGGGACCGGGACTGGGGCCGGGGCCATGACGGGGACAGGGGCGGGGGCTGGCGCTGGCGGTGCTCGGCCAGAGGCCAGCACCCCAGGGCCCGAGCCGAGCCGAGCCGAGCCAGGCAGGAGATGCTGGGGCCAGAGCCTCTTGGCCTGGGCCGGCCGGCCACCCATCAGAGGGAGCCGCTCGGCCAGGGGGGCCGGACTGGGCCGCGCCACACCGCACCCAGCCCCAGCTTACTTGCTGCCTCCCTGTTTCAGGCTTCCCGTGAACATTTGATTCGCGGGAAGCAGGGGAGGGAGAGGAGCAGGGGGCGGAGCGTTCAGGGGAGGGGGCAGAGTTGGGGCGGGACTGGGGGCGGGGAAGGGGCGGAGTTGGGGCAGGGCCAGGGCCCCGTGGAGTGTCCTCCTTTTTTAAAACTAAAATATGGTAACCCTATTTGAAATCAAACTCAACCTCCAGACTTACAGCTTGATCCACACAGCCACTTTCACTTGTGTAGAGCCCTACTGAAATCAGTCAGGCTTGATATAATCACAGAGGTCCAGCTCCGTAGAGCATCTTGCAAAATATGGGCCTTAGATCCTGTTCTTGCACTTCTGGGTAAACCCCCCAGAGAAGTCAATAGGGCAAAAAAAGAAGTGTCTTTCATGAACTAAAAGTGGCCTGCTTGTAATTTTTACCAGCAGGCAAACCAGGGAAAGCATTGTTAATATTAATGCCACTACATTCTATCCACTCATATTCACTCTTCAAACACACTAATTTTTTTGTTTATTTTTTAAATCTAGCCAGCAAGGAGTGAAACCATGGATAAAAAGGTGCCCTTCATATTAAGCAGTAGGGATGCAATGTCAGCAAAGGAGTGATCTTTCTAGCCATAGATCTCTCATCACCCTACAAAGAGATTTTGAGTTACTTGTTACAACTCAACAAAGCGGGGTAGCTTAGTGGTTTCAGCATTAGCCTCTTAAATTCAGGCTCGTGAGTTCAATCCTTGAAGGAGCCACTTAGGGATCTGGGACAAAATCAATACTTGGTCCTGCTAGTGAAGGCAGGGGCTGGACTCAATGACCTTTCAGGGTCCATTCCAGCTCTATGAGATAAATATATCTCCATATATATTTTTTTATTATTATTATTTTTTAAATACCAGACCATATAAAGGAGCTCAGAAAAGCAGCAGATTAATAAACTAGATTTTCACCTCTAGAGATCTGAATTCAAATCTTGATTAACAATGAATTTCTTACACTCTTCTCAAAGCTAGCAGACATGTATCACAAGATACTATTCAGTTACAGAACAGAAAAAATGGAGATTTAGATAGGTTGCAAATTACAGGCACTGCTTTGGAAAAGCACTGAGAGATTTAACTACAGTATTTGAATCTTTCCACCCATCTGCAATGTTGTTTTTTCTCATTATCCTATAATCTCCTAAATAAAATCAAAACTTCAGAGCAAGGAATATAAATTGTGTTTGTGGAGCTGTTAAAATCTTTTGGGGCTTTTTATTTAAAATATTAAACTGGAATGCAATCAAATTATATTCTCCCATTTGGAGCAGATTGGAAGGGAAAAATAGTATTGATTGGCAACTGCGTTAATCATTAATGTGTTTATTAGACTTATGTTTTTCTCAACCACATATATACATATAATTACAAGATTGTAAATCAACGTCTGTAAATGTATCTGTTAGTGCTGCCATCAGAGGTCACCCTTCATGCTACAAAAAACAAAACTGTAAGCAGTACAATGTCATCACTACTGGCAGACCCACTTTCTATGACCAATGCTGCTTAGGGAAGTACTATATACTAGAGCATATTTATCACACTATAAAACAGATCATAGGTAAAATGTTCAGCTAGGGACTGAAAGTTGCTAATAATGTTGATGAGAATGCTACTGACCTTTTTTGTAAAGCACTGTGAGATCTACTGATGAAAAGTTCTATATAAGAGCTCGGTATTATTCTTGTTATTATGACTATTACTAATAATAATATTTATACTGCTAGAGTTTAAATTTGAAAAAGACTCATGGAAAAAGAAATGAAAACAAAACTGAGGTAAAAACCTATGAATGAATTCAAAAATGAGAGAGACAGGCAGATGAACACAGAAACCAGTTTTAAACAGAACAGTAGAACAAGAAATTTTAAAAAAAGCCGAAGTGGATTTCAATGTCACAAGTTTTGTCAAAGGCCCACTTCTGCATTCTCTCTACTCTGGTCAAACTCCCACAGATGTCGACAGGAATTTTGGCTGAATAAGGCAAATTAGGCTAAACTCTCAATACAGGTCAGGCCTTTATGGGCGTATATGTTTTAAAAATGCGTTTTCTTTTCATATTTTTAAACATCAGAAACAAAGTGAAGGTCATTAATAAAGGTCATTACTACAGTTAAAACTGCTGAACTGAAGTAAGGGCAGGATGCCAGTCATTTTATCATACCTCAAATACCTTAGAATTGTGGGTGAGGGGCCAAGTTTAGATTTGGTCAAATTCCGCTGACTTCAGCAGAGGTGCACCCACTTATATCCTGGTTTGAAGTTGGTCTGAAGAGTTTGTGTGGTGTAAATTTTATTCGATAATGATTCTGACACATCCTGAATTCTCTGCTATTTTACTGATAGAATGGCTTTATAGAGGCACTTAAAGAAATCATATGCCTGCATTCCAAGCCCAAGGTTAGCTGCAGTAGTCAAACAGAAAGCAGCTGATACTTCAGAAGGTTACAAGCCATGTACATCATGCAGAGGACATCAAAAAGAGGGGAATGAACAGAAAAGAAGGAAAGGACTTACTTTCCATTTTTATTCCAAACAAAATACCTTTGAAAAAAAATCAAAGAATTGTAAAGTATGTTTGAGGGAGAGGGTTAGTTTTAATGTTAGTCATGCAGCATTCATATTGGGAGTGTTACAAGACAATGCCACCAAGCCACCAAATTAGCAATAATTAGACCATATATCACCAGTCTTAGAAGAAAGGAAAATGACTGAATGAACAGGGAGGCTGACCTACTGTCTCGCCATTAAAGGTGGTCCCACCAGGTCAGATATGAGGGAAGGCAAGATACTGCAACTGAATAAGTGCAGCTGGACTGCTGCACTTGCAAGCTACCATCTGCAAGTTTGGAACCTATGCCTGTAATGATGGCTGTGTTCTACATTTTCTATAGGTAAATCACTTTAGTCACTCCAGTATTTTTTGTGAGCACTAAATTCAGTCAGAACCACTGAGAGTGGGCTTTAAAGAGAAAGTTATGAATCTGCAGTTTGGGGTAAGAAACAAACTTGCTACAGAAGTGTAAAGAAAATGGGCCACTCTCATGCCTGGTGTCATTCTACTGCAGCCAGTGGAGTTCTGACAGGGATGACGATACCAAAGGTCTACAGACCCACAAAACCTTGGAGTGTAGAAATAATACATTGTCCAGTGTGGGGGAGAAAGATCCTACAGCAACTACAGCAGACATCTGGATTTATATTAAGGTTTTCATGTCATATCTTGTTAGGGATCACTGAAACAGTGTATTATTCTGTCTTGTAATTTTTTAGGTATGAAAATGAATAGGTACAAACTTTGGCCTTGGCTGCAGCTATGAGCACCTATTCAAGTCACTGAATGAGCCTTTTAAGAAGTCAATAGGAGCCCTGCACGTACAGCTGAAGACAGAATATTGTATTTACTCTTTATTCATCTCATTTTTAATAATAACAGCTACACCCCCAATTTATCCATTGAAGAAGCATATTGGGTTTGAGAGTATGATATAAAAAATATTACATCTGCTGGGTGGGAAGTGGAGAACAGATCTGATGGCTTCAGTCAAAGCACCAAGTGGTTTGTTCTGACTGCCAAGGGAGTCCGCTGATTTTGTATAAGGATTTGAGATGCTTGCAGGACAACTTATAGCAGTTTTTGGGGGTAGACAGCTGTTTATATACCCAATTTTACCTGACTTCATCTAATACAAATTTAGAGGTAGATTAAACAAACTTTTACATTGAAGAAGAAAATAATGAAGAAGAATCAGTATTAAATGCACCTTACTTAAAAGGGGCTATAATGGAGTATGTAGCATTCATAAGTAATGAAAAGGTTAACTGGAACTGAAGAGTCAATTAAGGCACCTGATTGCACCTGGGACGTGGGCCAGGGACAAATAAAGAGGAGCCCCAGCTGGGTAAGGAGGTGTGTGGTTAGAATAAAGAGACAATGCCCAGACTAGATGGACAATAGGAAGAAACTCTGTAGTCCCTTGAGAATAGGAGCCTAGATAAAAGGGAAGAATCTGGACTTCTAAAGAGACAGAGACCTGGAACAGAACAGGGGATGCTTAACAGAGATGAAAGGTCAACCTCAAGGAGGGCAGAGTTAGTTTGTTTGTATTTTGGGTTTGAGATTTGCTGAGGGATTCTAAGGGAGAGACACGAGACTCACCCCTGACAGAGGGGTGAATGAAGAGAGGCTGTGGGGGATGCCTGGTAACAGGTATAAGTGACAGGGAGCAGGTCTGAGTAGATAGACTTTACCTGCCTATCAAAGGGTCCTTAGGCTGGGATGCAGTATAGTGGGAAGGCCTAGGTTTCTCTATCAGCCTTGTGAGAAGGTGGCGTGAGACACCCCTCCCTTTCTCCCCCCCCCCCACACACAGAGGGATAAGGACACTAGAAAACCCTGAGATCCATGAGTGTAAAGACGTTGGGGCACAGAGCTGTGGCTGAATACCAGATGCAAGGGCAATGGACTCTATTACCCTGCAATGGGTAAAAAGTGGATTGGCTGGAGGGACAAGTCATGAGATGAGGCAGATCACTGAAGGACTAGAGCAGCTGCAACAGGGTGCTGTAGTCAAGGAGAGCCTGTTATACGATGTCCAGCCATGATGGGACATGCCAGTGGTGAAATTACTCTTCTTAAAGGGACAAACTTATCTTTCTCTTCCAAAACTGTCAGACTTACTTCTAACATGCAACTCTCTTGGATAATTGCATCCAAAAGTGCTGGTATCATCTAAAACATTGTTTTAAGAAAAGTCCTTAAAAATTCTTTAGAATCAAAATTTTCTAAAGCATGATACAGTCCTAATATATAAATGTTTAATAATAATTGAGATACATAATTTATGCTAGCATTATACCAGTGACTCTCCAAAACAGATGCCTAAAATGAGACTTCATGCTCTAGAATTACAGGGACTGAAGACAGTGTTGGAACAGCCTAAGTGGGCTATCAAAAAGATTAAAGGTGTGTTTTACTAAAGTTTCAATGGATCTGTTCACATAGGGTAAAACTAATAATCAAGTCAATGGATGATTTATGAAATTGAGGATTACAGCTTCAGGGCTAATGAGTTTATTATAATATCAGGTGTCCGCTATCTTAATAATGCTAAAACACATTCACCTTCATGCAAAATATTTTTCTTCTGAAGCTTCGCTTCTACCAAACAAATACAACTTATCTCCAGTTTAACTTTCACTTTCTTTTACTAAATTTAAAGACTGTACAACCATTAATTATCTAGGTACAGTCTAAAAGAGTTGGGTCAAAATAGAGATTCAAGCAAAGGTGTACAATATTGACAGGAAAGCTGCATTCTCAAACAGAGCCTGCCAAAAAAATTATTCAGAATGGTTCAAAATAACTGAAGAATTCAACTGTAATCACTCCAACAGTGTGCAGATGTGGTGTCACAGAGAAGGGAGAGACTTCTGTTAAGTTTTACTATATAGTTGAATAGCAGAGATAGGAAATCTTGATTAAGGGGTTGTAACATACATATTTATTGGAGTCTTCACCATATAAAATGTGAGAATGTTTGCAGCCAAACTAAACAATTCTTACTTCAATGTACCGTGTAGTCATAAAAAACATGTAGAGAATGGGAATGTAGCGAATACATCTGTTAGTCTGAAAGGTGCCCAGGACTCTCTGTTGCTTTTTACAGATCCAGACTAACATGGCTACCTCTCTGATACTTGACACCATGCAAGGCACTGCATTTAGCCGTATGGAATGGAAATCTATCAACCTCATGAAGAAACTTGCACAAATAGAGACAGATATCATCTTCCTTTCTAAATGTAAACAGATGGACATCATACCAAATGGACTGAAGGTGAAAAATCCATTGCTATCTACATACTGTACAGACCACAGTCAGAGATTATGCCATACACTATCAAAGAAACTGAGGAACCACCTGATCAGCATCCTATACAGCAAACAGGAAAACATCAAAAAAGAGCTCTCCAACCTGGAGACTTACATTAATAACCAACCCTCCATGCATATGGACTTCACTAAAATAAGACAGGAGATCTACACTACACACTTCTCCTCTCTACAAAGGAAAAAGGACCGTAAGCTGTCTAAACTCCTACCTGCCACATGGGGCCACAACAGTGATACCCCTAACTCACTCAGCAATATCGTCAATTTATCCAGCTACGCACTCAACCCAGCAGAAGAGTTTGTCCTATCTCGGGGACTCTCTTTTTGCCCCAGCACCTCCACGAACATGATACAGTTCTGTGGTGATCTGGAAGCCTACTTTTGCCGCCTCCGACTCAAAGAATACTTTCAAGATAACACTGAACAGTGCACTGATATACAAATACCCTCCCACCAACAACGCAGGAAGAAGAACTCCACATGGACTCCTCCTGAGGGTCGAAATGACAGTCTGGACCTATATATAGAATGCTTCTGCCAACGTGCACAGGCAGAAATTGTGGAAAAACAACATTGCCTGCCTCATAACCTAAGTCGTGCAGAACGCAATGCCATCCACAGCCTCAGAAACAACCCTGACATTATAATCAAAGAGGCTGATAAAGGAGGTGCTGTTGTCATCATGAACAGGTCTGACTACCAGACAGAGGCTACCAGACAACTCTCCAATACCAAAGTCTACAGGCCACTTTCCTCAGATCCCACTGAGGAATATACTAAGAAACTGCACCATCTACTCAGGACACTCCCTACACTAACACAGAAACAATTCAACATACCCTTGGAGCCCCGACCGGGGTTATTCTATCTACTACCCAAGATCCACAAACCTGGAAATCCTGGACGCCCCATCATCTCTGGAATTGGCACTCTCACTGAAGGACTATCCTGATATGTAGACTCTCTGCTCAGACCCTATGCCACCAGCACTCCCAGCTATCTCCGTGACACCACTGATTTCCTGAGAAAACTCCAATGCATTGGTGGTTTCCCAGAAAACACCATCCTAGCCACCATGAATGTGGAGGCTCTCTACACAAACATCCCACACACAGATGGAATACAAGCTGTCAGGAACAGTATCCCTGATGATGACACAGCACAACTTGTTGCTGAGCTCTGTGACTTTATCCTCACGCACAACTATTTCAAATTTGGTGACAATATATACCTCCAGACCAGTGGCACCACCATGGGCATCCGCATGGCCCCACAATATGCCAACATTTTTATGGCTGACCTGGAACAACGCTTCCTCAGCTCTTGTCCACTCACGCCCCTCCTCTACCTATGCTACATTGACGACATCTTCATCATCTGGACCCATGGGAAGGAGACTCTGGAAGAATTCCACCACGATTTCAACAGCTTCCACCCCACCATCAACCTCAGCCTGGACCAATCTACACGGGAGGTCCATTTCCTAGACACCACAGTACAAATAAGTGACGGCCACATTAACACCACCCTATACCGAAAACCCACCGACCGCTATGCCTACCTTCATGCCTCCAGCTTCCACACTGGACACACCACACGATCCTTCGTCTACAGCCAAGCACTGACGTACAACCGCATCTGCTCCAACCCCTCAGACAGAGACCAACACCTACAAGATCTTCACCAAGCATTCTCAAAACTACGAGACCCGCACAAGGAAATAAGGAAACAAATCAACAGAGCCAGACGTGTACCCAGAAGCCTCCTGCTACAAGACAAGCCCAAGAAAGAAATCAACAGAACTCCACTGGCCATCGCCTACAGTCCTCAGCTTAAACCTCTCCAACGCATCATCAGTGACCTACAACCCATCCTGGACAATGATCCCTCTCTTTCACAGACCTTGGGAGGCAGGCCAGTCCTCGCCCACAGACAACCTGCCAACCTTAAGCATATTCTCACCAACAACCACACACCGCACCATAACAACTCTAACTCAGGAACCAATCCATGCAACAAACCTCGATGCCAACTCTGCCCACATATCTACACCAACAACACCATCACAGGACCTAACCAGATCAGCTACAACATCACTGGTTCATTCACCTGCACGTCCACCAATGTTATATATGCCATCATGTGCCAGCAATGCCCCTCTGCTATGTACATTGGCCAAACTGGACAGTCTCTACATAAAAGGATAAATGGACACAAGTCAGCTATCAGGAATGGCAATATATAAAAACCTGTAGGCGAACACTTCAATCTCCCTGGCCACACAATAGCAGATGTAAAGATAGCCATCTTACAGCAAAAAAACTTCAGGACCAGACTCCAAAGAGAAACTGCTGAGCTTCAGTTCATTTGCAAATTTGACACCATCAGATCAGGATTAAACAAAGACTGTGAATGGCTAGCCAACTACAGAAGCAGTTTCTTCTCCCTTGTTGTTCACACTTCAATTGTTAGCAGAGGACCTCACCCTCCCTGATTGAACTAACCTCATTATCTCCAGACTGATTCTTGCCAGCATATTTATACCTGCCCCTGGAAATTTCTATTACGTGCATCCAACAAAGTGGGCATTCACCCACGAAAGCTTATGCTCCAATACAGCTGTTAGTCTTAAAGGTGCCACAGGACTCTCTGTTGGTTTTTACACATTCCTATGTTATATCTTGGAAGTGCCCATTCCCCTTCTGAGGAAGCTTCTTGACAAAGCTACAGGCAACATTTCTCAAAATTGCTCAGCCATCTTGCACAAAAGTAACCATGAGCTATAATCTTGTCTTATCAAACACAAGGGGGAAAAAAGATATAAAATAGGGATAGGCACATAATCTACAGCAATATCAGTGTTTAATAAGAAACACTTGAGAACAGTGGCCCTGCTCCCACTCCTATACTGCACTTCTACCAAAAATACAACCCATATAATTTAATAACCGAACAGAGCACACAAGTCAGCCACCATTAACCACCATTTGCTTATCAGACACCAGGGTAAAGTGGTGGAATGAGAGTAAATGAGGGGGACGAGAGGAAAGCCTTTTACCTGCAGAGAGAGAGTGTGTATTACACTCAGTACGTATCCGGAAACAGTGGGAGGTAGAAGAGACTTCTAACCAAAGATCTCTGAGCCACTCCTGAGAGTGTGTGTGGGGCGGAGTACACAGAAGCAGCTCAATCCCAGTCACTCCTGGCCCATACAGGCAGAAACACAGAGGGAAGTAAAGAACCAACAGCCTGTGCTGTAAGCACAAGGGGAGCACAGGGAAATCCAAGAGCCTTAGAGGGTACAAGGCCTACCTAAACTCCCAGGGATTACAGGCATTAAACGGATCTTCATCTGGCGGAGGCTGACAACCAAAGTGGCATATGTAATGAAGATGATACCGTATTAAAGCCGCAGTGTTTTGTCTCCCTCTGGTGGGAGGGAGGAAACATGAAGCCTGTAGACTAGCATATGCCAGTATAAAATTAGGAACTTTTTCTTAAGTATCAAAAGATGCAGTTTATTTAAAACATTTCCATCAATTATAGGTCTTCCCATGGCAGCACTACTCTGTGGGAAGTGTCAGAGGAGAGAAGTTACAGTGCAATATGATGAACAGTAGATGTATTTTAAAAGGCTTGTTTATGTCTTTGAGAGGGCTGAGAAGAATGCAGGCTATGTGCTCTTGGATACTTCAGTAGGATTCTACGGGTCATAGTGCAGAATTTGACCGAAAGGATCAATGTCAGAGTTTGAAACAGCAATGGTTTGGTAAAAACTAATAATAATTTTATTTTACTCAGACTGGAGTTTAATTTTAAAATAAACCATTTAGGGGGAGAAGTGATGCCCTGGTATTTTGTTTCTAGTATAGCTAGCTCCAGCATGGTACAAGCTATCCCCATTTCACACCATCATATGACAGCCAAGCATCTAGAAGCATTAAAAGGGCCATAAAGAATTCTTATGTTCTGCTTCATTCTACAACAAGTGACCAAACATTAATAAATCACATGATTAAAATTGCAAAGTAAGATATATCCAGTATGTAAAATACTGTAGTGGAAATAAAATTTTATTAAAATACATGTTTTAATTATGCTTGTTGGCAAGCTTGTTCAATTCAGATAAATTAAAGTAACTTTATTTCTTAAGATTTGTGTAGGTTACTTTTTTCCAGAAGACCATTTTTGAAGGGCATTGGTTCACACAACCCTTAAATCACTGATCGTGTAGGACATTTCAAAATGATATCTCTTATAGCTTGGTCATCCTTGATTTGACTTTATTTTAGAATTTATACACTTAAAGGTACTTTTCTTAGCATGAAGGATAAAAATCAACAGAACTAGTTTAATACCTTACTCCTTCTCTCTTTCCTGTGACAGAGTAAAAGTAAAAGATTCCCATCAATTTTACTTCTGATTATAAGAGCTTGGATTTGAAACTGTCCCTTTCTCAGAATAAATCCGCTTTCCTGCCTCTATAAATATTGCTTCTCAGTGTATTATAGATTTCATATAACAAGTACTAACTTGTAAGGTACACCATGTCCATTAGTTTTCATCTAAGCCTTCATATATAAAAAAACCTTATTGTTTTAAATATGAAAACTAATGGACATGAAGTACCTAAAAGATAGTACTTGTTATATGAAATATATAATATGTTATGGTTTGCACATTCATGTTAATTATAATAAACAGCAATATAGAAATTTCAAGCTTGAGTAGGTCGTCATGACAAGAGAGCAGACTTTAGAGACCGATGCAGTGCTGACTAAGACTGTGAATTTTGAAATATTTATTTTCTGAAAAGATGATTGGATTCTGGAAAAATCTACTCAGCATAGAAGCATATTTTTTCAAAAAATGGAAGACTTTTGTCGTTAAAATGTCATTTTGAACCTGGGTCCTTGTCTTGCAAATTTCAGTATTGAGCTCATGTTCATAGTAGACAATTACTGGGTGCCACAGTAATATTACTAATTACTGCTCACCCACTCTATACTAAGCAACTGTAACCCCATGGGCACTTGGTCCAGGAGACTCAGCTCCCACAGCAGAATGACATATAGAGTAGGAGCCCCAACAGTACCCCTCTGAAATACAGCTTGCACATCAGAAGAGAGAGACTCCAATTGTTGATGGAGATGTAGCAGCATGTTTTCACATCCCCAGTACACTTCCTGCCAATCTCTGATGTCAGCAGTGAATGAAGATCAAGGTGGAATGTTGGGAGGGATGCATGTAAGGATACTGGAGCTGAGGCTGGATTACTGGGAAGATGCGGGGAGGTTAATTTTTGAGGGAAGATGTAGGGGAGGTGAATGTAGCGTGCTTAGTTTAAAAACAAAGTTTTTGTATCAAGGATAGAGAGCCAATATAAAGAGGAGAATAACTGAGTTTGCAGCTGGTAGGGCAGGAGGCTGCTGGGGACAAACTGTCACCATCACTTTGCATACGTGGTGCACCCAGCCCTATGCTTGTTTTTTTAGATTGTATTCTCTGGAACAAGGTCTGTGTATTCCTATGTGTTTGAAAAATACCTAGAATACCTGCATAATGTAAATAATACACATGACCAACAATTGTTTAAAGTGGAGATATTTACTCTTAAAACCCTGCTCAGCTGCCCCCTAACCTTATAGCACCTAGATTCCTTAGATGCTTAAAGTTTCCACAGCTTCATGTTCTCAAAACCACTTAAGTCATGATGATGCCAAGCTGCTTGGAACCCTAGCTCACACCTCAAACACAGCAGGATTAGTCACAACACATTCTCTCTGCCTTCCAGCATGTTAAAACATTTACTATAACTATTAAAATAAATAAAACAAATATATGTTGCCCTTTTTAGAAACTCAGGGCTTCTTAGAAACTCCTATGTACTATATGCAGAATATTCTTAGCATTCTATTTGTTTTTATCTTAATGTGTAGAGTAGGTTTTTGAAAAGATACTTGCAATTCTAATAGTCCATTAGTTTAATGGTGTTCTTATAGAACTCCTGACCAAAATTTTCAGACTTGGGTGCTTCAGATTAGATACCTACATCTGTAAAGAAATGTTTGAAGCCCGTGACAGCTGTAGGCACTCAGCAGTTTTCAAAATCACTTGTTTATGTACCTAAATATGAATTTAGTTGTCTAATTTAGGCACCCAAGTTGAATATTTGTTTGCCGCTCTCTTTACATTCACTAACATTTCATAGGATGGATTTGGAGGAGTTTTAATAGAGCATTCTAAAGTTTTATGCCTCTTTCTTCACCAATTTTGGACCAAATTTTGCTTTGTTACACCCACGGAACACCAGTGCTTTGAATGAAACTGCAGAAGTGTAAGTTAAGGCAAAATTTGGAGAAATGGGAAAATTAATTAGTGTAAATGGTTACTTTGGTTTACTTCACCGGGAGAGTTGTGAGTGCTAGATGGATGCAGCTCACATGCTGTAACCATTCACTGGTGATGAGAGTTCAAAATGCATGTAGTTTCTAGGAGTGTGGTAGGAGCCGGAAGGACAGAAAAGGGAGCATGGTAAATGCAAATAGAGGCCTTCCCCAGCTAAACACACATTTGTGGAGTGGTGCTAATTCTGGACTTTTTTACTATGCAAGAAGCAATACAATATAAACAAGATGCAGAATGAGGTGTGAGGAAAATCACAATGTTGATGAGGTGAAGTTCATTGAGCGGGGTAAGTTGCTCCAGGGTGACAAACAGCATTTCAGAATATAGTCACTGAGAATTTTATGAGAGCTATAGTAATGGGATAACCACCTACACCTGGCCTTCACAGGAAGGCTAACAAATTGATCCAGAGCAATCCAGCTGCATTACTATGGCAGAAGGAGCATTCCACTATAACTAAACACAAACAGGAAATAAAAGGAAGCTGCTAGGGGTCAAACTCGGGGGGGAACATTCCTGTGGAAGAGATTCTCCCCTCTGCCCCCATCTTTCCTTTCTTCTTCTTCTTCTTCTTGTAGGGTTGGGGTACTGTGCTTCTCCAGAGCTCCTTCTCTCTCCCCCATGGCTGATTTAAATGAGGCCTCATCAGGCAGGAGAATCTGAAGTGGGTGGGTTCCATGCCTTCCCAACTGTAGTCAGATGAACAGCTATCCATGCTGAGAGAGGAGGTTTCACATCAGGGAGTCTCCTGACTATTTCTTCTCTGGTACAGGAAGAATGTGCCCTCATGCTGGCTTCCCCCTTTCCTTTTAACAATGAAAAGGGAATAAAAAAGTAAGTGAATTCATGAGAGGCAAGAAGAGAAAATGGGGATCACATGGTAACCAAATGGCCTTATCAGAACCCTCTATCCTCCCAGTGCTCCAAGTCCACAGTGGGGACTATGCATGGTAAGCTTGTGTGGATGGGAAGTGAATTCAAGAGGAAAATGGGAATGAGATGAGGAGCACAGAAGGGGACTGTGCTGGGGTGTTTACCCTACACTGGTGGTGAAAAGGTTAGTGTGGGCCTGAGGTCAATTAATATACCTGACTGGACTTGGAAGGTGGGGAAGGTCTAATTAAAGAGGAGTCCCATGGGGAAGCAACTGAGTAGTTCCTGTAAAGAGAGGAAGCCCAAAGTAGAAGGGGGTGTAGAGAGAAGGAAGAACTCACTAGTTGTACTCAGAGTAGTAGCAAAGGGAAGCCAGAGGGATACAAAGAAGCTACTGGGGTGGAACATGCTCCAGGATTGAGCCCTGACAAAAGGCCCAGGACCTGGGCCTCATGGAAAGAAGCCCAGGCAGGCTTTCAACTGAAGAGGAGCTTCAGGAGGGAGTTTACATCTTAGGATGGGCCCTGATAGGATAGTTCTGCAGGAGTGAAGAAGACTCCTGGAGTAGCCCTGAGAAAAGGCCTACCAACAGCATTGGGAGAGACAGAGTAGAGGCAAGACTCCAACAAGTTAAGCCTTTAGAAGAATAGAGAAGTGGAGGACCCTAGATAGATTAAAGGTTGAAGCCTGAGGAAGGAGACAGAAGTTGTTTTTATAGTAGTTCCACTTTCACTTTTGAGACTCGTTAAAAAACTTGGGCCACTACTCTGCCAGAAAAGGAGCCCTAGAGCGGCAGAAGGCATCATACTAGTGGACTAGAGTCATGTAGGTTGCTGTCTGTTTGGGACACTGATACCTCAGTAGGGGAGAGACTTTCAAGTGACCTGGCTGAGTCACGAGAAGAGAGACTGCTGGAGGAGCTCTCAGCATATGCTACTAGATGAGGAAAGATCTGCTACACCATGCCCAGCTATGAGGGGGCATGTTGCACTCTTCATCAGGGACATATCTGGATGGACTGGAAGCAGAGATAGGTGGCTTGTCTGGACCAGCTTCGTCATCAGGTAAAGACAAGGAAGGCATACTGGCATGCCAGAGAGATAAATAAAGCTATCAAGCTAACAGGTGGGTGGAAGAGACAGCAAGGTTACACCCAGCAGCAAAGAAAAGCTTGGTCTGGGTTTTACTTTTCAGAATAATCCCTTTCAAAAGTTTACCAGTCTCTAAATACAGGAAGTTGAACCTCAGGTGATAAGAAATTGAATCAACTGATCATATATAATATTACCGTATTATATGGGTATACAGAGTGATGTCTTTTCTGAAAGCTAATGACACACTGGTGATTATTATCATTGTGAAATATATGTATTAACACTATATAGGAATTATGGATACTCATTGATATTAGGCTGTACAATCTGCCAAGACAAGAGGAAATATCACAACTATCTACCTGTCTCTTATGTAAATGGTGGAATCAGAAACAATGGAAACCTTATTTACATAGAAATCATACTGGAGGATGGAAAGCCCACAGGAAGGAAAGAAATGCATGAGCTCATCCTGCCTCTTCATAAAGATTAATTGAACTTTGGAAGATATCAGCAAGGACAGAATCTCTTTTTGTCATCCATGACTAGACAGATCTCTTGCAAGCTGAGAAAGATGGGTTCTTAATCAAGGGGGGAAAAGAAGTTGAAGCCTCTGGAACAAAATATAGATGTGAAATCTGCTTAGATAAAGATCGTTCACATTAGAAGAAAAGGGAAGCAACACCTTGTACTTTTGTAGACTGAGGGAAAGTCAGCCATAGCTAGGAAGAAGAATGACTGATGAGAGAAACCATTTTGAACAAAGCCTATATCTTGCTAGATTAAGTTTTAGACTTATAAAGACTATTTTGTTTTGGTTTTACTTATGATTATTTCTATCTTCATTCCTTATACTTGAACTCACTTAATCTTATGTTTATTTTGTAAATAAACTTTTCATTTTACTATAAACGAACTCAGTGCTGTGGTTAAAGGGAAGGGTGTATTTACTCCCAGTTAAGCTGAACTTGTGATGTTGTTTTGTCTCTTTACAGAATCAACAAACCTTATTATTTCTCTGAGCTGTCCAAGAGAGGGCTGGATACTCAGGGCACACAGTTTTGGAGAAATCCAGGATTGGGAATGTGTTGGAATCATCTTGCTGGAATGCTGGTTGTAACCAAGGCTGGTGGAAGCCAAAGAGGGGCTGTAGACGGGCTGCTGGGGTTAGAGCTTCTGAACCAGGGCTATTTAAGCACACAGACACTCAGGGTATGACCTGCATGCTTCTTGCTGACTGAGCATCCCAGACTGGGAGCTATAGTAGCAAGGCATTGTGAGGAACCCAGGGTTGCAGGAAAGGTGGGAAAATACCTCCTCACTGCTCTAGATTTGCACCTCCCAAACACATTGACATAGGCACATGGATTAAATTATATTTAATTAAATCTCAACATTTAAATGTTAATGTCATTTTTCACAAGAAGCAATTAACCCATGAAGTAAGATCCAGGCTAATACAAATTAAGACACCAAAACTCATTAAAACCTTTCCTTCCCAAACTAAGATTCAACTATCATCTTAGCTGTAGGGCAGGTAGGAACCAAATAAATGTTTGGAACTCTATTAAATAGCAAGGCAATTTTGATTAAACTGAATTTATCATTCAGTAAAAGGGCAGCACACGTAGGAGATGCTCTCTGAGGGCTAAATGTTCAACTGTAAGTACTTAAAGGCATGTAAATCTGTTCAGGCATTTAAATATTTGTGGTAGACCCCCAAATAAGGATTTGCTGCCTAATTTTATGTAATCAAGCTGGAATATTTGGCATTCATTGGCAAAGCGACTGGCTAAACCACCTCTTCAAACATTAATTTAAAATGCAAACTAAGCATGATTGTCTCATTCAGGGACATTTTATCATATAAAACTGAAGCTCCTATACACCTAGACCTACTGCACAATCTCATCTAATGCACAGTGTTCTTTAGTGGGTAAGACTAGGATGAAAGGGAGGCCCCTACTGCAGCCATAGAACAGGGATAGTCAGGGACAGACCTAGAAACTTTCTTTCCCCTTAGTAACTTCTAGCCCAGGCTTTATTCCCCAAGCTCTCCAGGCCTAGCCACCCTGGAGCAAGCTGGCATCTGCCTTTGTATTAACACTGTTGATGGTTCCTCAAGACTAACACAGATGCATCTAGGGTAGGGGTAGGCAACTTATGGCACATGTGCCGAAGGCGGCACATGAGCTGATTTTCAGTGGCACTCACACTGCCCGGGTCCTGGCCACCGATCCGGGAGGCTTTGTATTTTAATTTAATTTTAAATGAAGCTTCTTAAACATTTTAAAAACCTTATTTACTTTATATACAACAATAGTTTAGTTATATATTATAGACTTATAGAAAGAGATCTTCTAAAAATGTTAAAATGTATTACTGGCACGCAAAACCTTAAAGTAGAGTAAATAAATGAAGACTCGGCACAACACTTCTGAAAGGTTGCCGACCTCTGATCTAGGGTGACCAGACAGCAAAATTGAAAAATTGGGACAGGGGGTGTCAGGGCTGGCTCTAACTTTTTTGCCGCCCCAAGCAAAAAAAAAGAGCACCACCCTGCCGTAACACCCCTCCCCGAGCGCCACGCCGAAACACCCCCTCCGAGCGCTGTGCCACCAAAACACCCCCCGCACCGCGACGCCGAAACGCCCCTGAGCGCCGCACCGCGACGCCAAAACACGCCCCTGAGCGCCACACCACGCCACCGAAACACTGCCCCCAGCGCTGCGCACCACGCCACCGAAACACCTCCCCCAGCGCCACGCCGCCGAAACACTCCCCCTGAGCGCCGCGCCGTGCCACCAAAACGCCCCCCAAGCGCCACACCGTGCCGCCAAAACACCCCCCGAGCACCGCGCCATCCTGCCAAAACACCCCCCCCGAGCGCCGCCCTGCCCCGCCGAAACACCGCCTGAGTGCTGCGCTGCCGAAACACCCCCCCAGTGCCACGCCGCGCCACGCTGCCGAAACAAAAACCCACCCTGCCGAGCACCGCCCAGCTGAAACAAAAACAACAACAACAAAAAACCTCAAGTGCCACCCCGCCGAACCAAAAAAACTCCAAAACCTCGAGCGCCCCCCACCACCCCAAGATTGGCTGCCCCTTGCAAGGTGCCACCCCAAGCACGTGCTTGGTTGGCTGGTGCCTGGAGCCGGCCCTGGGGGTGAGGGGTAATAGGAGCCTATATAAGAAAAAGACCCAAAAATCAGGACTGTCCCTATAAAACAGGACATCTGGTCACCCTTAGATGCATCCACCAGCATCTTCCAAGTCCAGTGCAGACACCCAGGACAGCACCCTATCCAGTGAGGATTCCACTGCTGCCAATACAGTCTGTTTCAATTTCCTTCCTACCCCCATCCTGCTTATTCTGCTGAGACAAGTCCCCCAGAAGCAGGATAATCCCTGTTTCAGATTTTCACGCCTCCCAGAGCCACTCTGCCCCTCTCCACTGCCTGCCGGGACCAATGGGCCACTTGGACACTGGCCCCAGCCCAGTCACCTTCTTCTCCTGTCCATGGCCCCCGCTGAGGGGCTTTGTGCTCCCGCCCCCTCCGGTAGCATATGATTGCTGAGGGGGTTGCATGTCCACAAGGAGGGATAAAAGCCTCCTGCCTCTATCCCTCTCCTCCCGCAGCCCGCTTCGGGGCCAATCCCCGGCGCTGAACCTGCAGTAAATCGCTGCACCTTGGAGACCGGCCGCTGCTGCAGGGCCAAGGGCAACCCCGGCGCACCCGCTCTCCTGCCCCATTGCTATGGCGGCGCTCCGGAGCGAAGTTGTGCGGGCTGTAGCGAAGCATCAGAAGAGGCGCGCGCGGACACACCCACCCCTGCCGCTAACCAGCCTCGTGAGCCCTCCCCACCCCCTCTCCTATTCTCAACGTACCTCTCCTGTTCTTCCCCTTCCCCTCCTCGCACCTGTCCCTCAGTCCCACCACACCCCGTCCGAGCCTTTCCCTGCAAGTCCCAACCCCACCTCCCTATTCTCCCTATGCCCCCTTCTGCTCCTCTCCAGCCCACTCTCACTCCCACCGTGCCCCGCTGACACCCCGCTCCCCTCCTCTCCCAATGGATGTCCAGCATAATCCAGGTCTTCCTGCAGCCCTGCCTCTCCGCCCCTTACCTTGCTTCGGGACTGCTCCGCTGGCCGCTGCCTCTGTACTGGGCGGGAGACAGCGGGGGGTTGTTCCCCGCTGCCCAAGTTTCACCGGCCGCTGTTGTCACACGGAATAACAACGGGCTCGGGGAGGTGGGTTGTATGACTCTTCCCAGGCCTCTTCCGTGTCTGATACAAATGGGGAATTCTTCCAAAAGCCCGCTGCTGCTCCTCAGGACAGGCAGAGCCCAGCTGCCCCCTCCTCTGTCTCCTGCGGGACTCTGCTGTCTCTGAAATCTGGGGATCGGGAAGGGGACACAAACTCAGGCCCCCCTCAACTCCTCAACAGGTCCTTCTCAGCGCTGTGCCCCAGACACCCTAACACACGCTGTGCACATGGACTGATAATGACATATGTCCTCTAGAGCCTATGTCCACACTCTCCACGTTGACACACTGAGCAGCTCCCGGGAGGGGGAAGGTGCTGATGCAGCTTCCAGGTCGTTCTGTCAGCCAAATCGAGTATGTTTTACCCTCTTCCCCCGCTCTGAGATCTGCTCTCCAAATCAAGTGCCTTCCAATTCCATACACCGCCCAGACTCCCAATACAGCAGAGATCTCTCAACAGGGCAGCCCCTTATCCCCGCCTCCAGCAGGCGGGACCCGCTGTCCCTCTCTCCAATCAGCCTGTCCGTTCCCCCAGCAGTCCTCCTGAGCCAAGGAGGTAGGTATCAGCCACATGGAGGAAACTTGGAAGGAAAACAAGACTTGAAAGGGAGAGTAGAATTGCTGCTGGGCTTTCAGTTGCTACTCTGGGATAAAGCCCAGTCCCCAAAATTCTACTTCCTAAATGAACAAGCCTAACCAATTAGGGTTTGTTTTTTTTAAACCTAGACCCTCCTATGCACCCTTGTGCAGCAGTGCTGAAAAAACGGGGCTCCTTCACCTGCATCCTGGTGGAGCCGGACAATTTTTGGATCCTCCCTTCCCCAGCTCCCAAACCCCAAAACTCCTAGTGCACCAGAATTATCTGAATCCTAGGATACAGAACCAACTGGCTGCTGGACCATGTTGTTTCATGGCACTGTTGTGCTGGTTGCATTGTATTCCAAACTACTGATGGTTATACATGTAAGATTTTTTAAAAGTTAGGAATGTAGATAGGAACAGAGGAATTACTATTCTGAATCAGACCAGTAGGACATCTAATCCAGTACTTATCTTCAATATTGGCTAGTATCAGATTCTGCAGAGAAGATGCAAGATGTGAACAATAATGGAATAATGGATGTAGAGGAAGTTTCTTCCTAGCACCTTGAGTTAGTAGGTGGCTTATGTCCTGAAGCATGAAAGTTTATTAGAATCAATTTTTATACATCTGATTTAGCTGTGGATATTTTCAAAATAAGGATAATAAGGTGGATGAGACATTTCCAGAAAAAATAACAGAAATATCCAAAACACAAAACCTGGTAGTAATGGGGGACTTTATGCAAGAAGTGAGTGCAGCAGAATAAGGATAATGGACTTTAAAAAACTAAGAGAACTGTTAGAGTAAGGTACCATGGGAAGAAAATCAAAGGGAAAAAGGAGTTCAGGATAGTTGGCAGTTTCTCAAAGAGACAATATAAAAGTGAAACAGCAAAGTATCCTAATGGGAAGGGAATATATGATATGCATATGACACAACTGAGATATATTTTATGCAAGATGGGTCTTGTAAGGTATCATCAGAAAGGTTATAATTTACTGAAAGTGATTATCCAATTTGTATACATGTATCATTTCTGTATCTAAAGTTAGGAATACTGACTATGTAACAATTACAATAGTGTATGTATTTGGGAGACACCCACAAGACAACAGGCCATCTGCCTTGATGGGCCATTAGGAAGAAACAATAAGACTTTGAAGATACTAATCTCTCTCCTTCATGAGAGGCATCCTGGGACATAGCTGCGACACTACTAGGTCAGGTAGTCCTGTCAGCTGGTACTAAACACCATCTTGGACTTTTAGTAATTTTCCACTAAAAGGAGTGGGAGGTCAAGACTAGGAAACAAAAGATTCACGCCTTATGTAAATTCTATTTAAGGCTGGGGAGTAAGGCAAACAGGACTCTTCTCCATGGTCTTCCTGCCCAAGAAGAAAGACTGCTGAAAGTATCTAAAGAGACAAAGGAACTGAGTGGTGGGAAAGGCAAGGGCTGAATTGAAACTAAGACAGGAGTCTAATCTGTAAAGAGAAATAAATGGAACTCTAAGCTACAGAAACTCTGCTACTTGCCTAAAACAATATTAAGGTGAGAAATTAATTCTTGAAACCAGTCTCATTAAGATCTTAAGCTTAGTATGCGTGTTTTGTTTTATTTGCTTGGTAATCTGCTTTGTTCTGTTTGCTATCCCTTATAACCATAAGGATCTAAATCATCGGGGAGGGTATAGCGAACAAATTATACCATCAAATTAATGCTGAGGAAGCTGCTGGATTCAATTGGTATACCCTGATTCCAAACATTTTAATGGCACCCAGGGTAACTCCAGCTGCCTCCACAGATCATACATTCTTTGAAGTGATGACTGGCTGAACTATGCGAATACCAGAGCACCTTTTCTGGCATATCAGTGGCACGCAGCAAGAAGGAGTCAAACTAGAGGCCTATCTGCAAGCATTAAACAAACATCTTAATCAGGTTCACTTGCAGGTAGCTGTTGAATTGGGAAAGTCTAAGTGGAAGGCAAAAGCCTATTTTGATAAAGGCAATAGAAAGAATGCTTGGGAAATTGGAGACCAGGTTATGCTCCTGACATAGGCTGTACCAGAATACAATTTATTTAACTGATGAAGTGGTCCACACTATGTTATTGATACAGTTCCTCTGTGTACAAAATTAGCATAACAAGAGGAAAAAGAAAGGTAGATAAATTCTACCATGCCAATTGCTTAAAGCTGTACCAGAAAAGAAATATTTCTCCATAAACAGAGGAACCAGAGATGTTGACCACAAAAGAGGAAGTGGAGGACCAGATAGGAGGAAGTGGAGGACCAGCCCTGTATCAGGAAAAGAAAATGCGTGTTTGACAACACTGATACCATATTATTGCCTTAACACTCCACTTCAAATGAAACAACAACAGACTTTTCCAGTACACCAGGAAACAAGAATAGTCAAGGCAAATTAGGACTATTTCCATTCCCTTTCTAGCTACTGTTACCTCACCAGTAGCATCTATAGCTGATCTTAGAGAAGAATATTTATGAATATATGCATAGCATAAACCCACATCATGTTCAAGAACCTCCATATGCTTCTGTACTGAAATCCAGGCATCATGTCAGAAGTATGGCCTCTGGTCTCAGGTGTCTCATGTCATCCTTCCTCTCTCATTCTCTTCCTCCTTGGGGTGCCTGCATTACCCCTTTCAGATTACTTTGTCTGCCTTCCCCCACCCCATGTATTCATAAATGTATTTATCCAGATGTATTCTCCTAAGTAGGAAATTAGTCTCTAGTTTTTATTCTGCTGTTTGTTTGTGTCCCAAATCCATTCAGGATTATATTCATTGCTTTAGATAAACAATTTTGGTTCCTGTTTTTCCTTCATTGTCATTCCAACTTAGAGTTCTTTTGACCTGATGAGTTTCCATCTCATCTTCTATCTCATGCCTTAAAGTGAAACACTCTTGGAGTTCTATCTTTTTATCTGATCAAACAATAAGGTTAAGGGGTGGCTTGATCACAATCTATAAGTACATGGGGAACAGAAATTTGATGATAGAGGCCTCTTCAGTCTATCAGACAAAGGCATAAAGAGATCAATGGCTGGAAGCTGAAACTAGCAAATTCAGGCTAGGGACATGGCACATTTTTAATACTGATGACAATAACCATTGGAACAACTTACCAAAGGCTGTGATAGATACTCCATCACTGGAAATGTTTAAATCAAGACTGGATCTTTTTCCTCAAATATATGCTGTAATTCAAACAAAGCGAGTGGACTTGAAGCAACAATTAACTGAGGGAAGTTTTATGTCCTAAAGGAGATCAGATTAGATGTTCACAGTGGTCCCTTCTGGCCTTAAAATCTATAAATGTATGATTTTTATTTCCAAACAATTACTCCCAACTCCAAGGGCCATCTGTTCTTTAGGTCTAGCCTAATTACCATGTTGTTTGGAGACGTTGATTTGTCTGGTTTGGATATCTCCCTGGAGATAGCCTTATTCTCAGATCCCAAACATGAAACCAAGTTTTGATTAACAGCTTTCCCATCACCACAGAGTCCTGTATTCTACCAAACCATGAAGTAATGTTGGGAGAGATTTCTATATTTCATGATATCTGCTGTGGTGTCCTCTTAATGATCCTTCTTGTAGGCATTCATATTCAGCAAGGTAGTAACACAGAATCCTAAAAATGTAGGGCTGGAAGGGACCTCGAGAGGTCCACCCCCTGTGCTACAACAGGACCAAGTAAATCTAAACCATCTTTGACAGGTGTTTGTCTAACCTGTTTGTAAAAACCTCAAATGTCAGGGAGGTAACCTCTTTTTGTAATCTATACTAGTGCTTAACTATCCTTATAGCTAGAAAGTTTTCCCTAATATCTAATCTAAATCTCCCTTGCTGCAGATTAAGCTGATTATTTCTCATTCTACCCCCAATGGACATGGAGAACAATTGATCACTGTCCTTTTTGTAACAACCTTTCACATATTTGACTTATTATTTCACTCACAAGTCTCCTTTTCCCTAAGTTAAACATACCCAGGGTTTTTTTTAACCTTTCCTCATAGGTTTGACTGTTTGATGGTGTCCTGGCACTGGCCCTTTTTGGTCTCTTCTTTGCAGATGTTCTGGATTATGCAAAAGGAAACCTTCAGAGGGCATGAGGAAATGGATGTGAGAGGAAAGCCAGGGTTAGTATGAAGGAGGGAATTTGTTAGTTATGAAGGAGGGGCAGGGCATGATAAAGGAGTAAAGTGTAGAGCAGATGGTGGCAATTAAGAAGATGACCATGGAGTCAACTGAATGGTAGACAATTGGCCATGCCATCTGCTACCTGACTTTTCCTGGAATTAGAGTCTGATGAACCAAGTTCTGAAAAGCAGGAGTGACTCTTTTTTTGTTTTGTTTTGTTTTTCCCCTAGTTACTTGGAGGCAAGCTGAAAAGTAAAAGTAAATTATTAGTAAACATTGCAAGAAGAGAGTCAGAAAAGTAGAAGCATTTAATCTACATTTCTCTGAGGTTGCATTTTTATTGATGGCAGGGGGAGGAGTCATTCACTGCTGAGCCACAGTGATGAATAATGAAAAGCTTAAACAATTAGGCTGTGTTATAATAAAATGGTCATTTGTCCAAAGTCTGACTCCTGATCCATCAATATCTCTTTGTGAGAGGTACATTCCTAAAATATGCCTTTGTCTCAAGTGGAATGCAACCAGAGGCGTGTAGTGCAATGAGTCTCAGTAGGGAAGGCTGAAATAAACAATGGGACTATACAAAGGCGAAAATTAAAATGTATATATTTTTTTCTGTGCCATGTTCTATTCATTACCTGACTAAAGCCAAAACAATACAGCTTAAACTTCTCTCCAGACTGGTATCACTATGTCTATACAACAACATTAAGAGATTTTACAACAAAGTACAATGCATTTTATAAAACCATTCAGAAGGAAACTGCCAATCTTTTTAGTTTTATCTTGTTTAAATCCTTTTTGTTTATTATAGCCTGGGAGCTGAAAACTAAAAATGGTTTCCCTGATTATATTGCCCATTTGCTTAGGCAAATAAAATTATTTCCTACTCTTCTCCTTCTGTCCGATGGACCCAACTATAATTTACTCAGTTCCTATGCTTGGGGTAGGCATGAAAGTGGGGAGCAAAGGTAGATTTAGATCACCTTTGCAGTCTCCATGTTCTGGGACCATTCATGTGCCTACCCAGTCTGTAGCTGCACTGATTTACACTCGGCTTCCCATAGCCCCATATGGGCTCTTAAAAGCAAAAATAGGTGAAAATACAGAGAATGGCTGTAGTACAGCGCACTTTGGTCAGGCCCCCAATGTGCTGCCAATCTGTCCTCTATGCTATATGCCAGCTGTGGAGACCTTCCGAGAAGGGATATTCATGAAGGCTGTTTCTGCCCACTTAAGGCTCCTATTCACTGCTACAGAATTGTAAAGATTCCTTAGTGTAACTGATAATTAGGCTCTATCTTTTTAATCGGGCATAAGACAAGATTCTATGTTTGTTTTTGTTGTTTACTTCTTCTTTGTACACCAGCCCCATTTGGATGTCATAGGTACAGTGCACATCTGATTTAGTGTTTGTTATTAGTCAACTGTTGCTGCTGCAAGTTGATCTTGGATTGTCCCCACAAAAATAGGGGCTGTTTTTTTTAATTTGTTTATAAAAAACAAGCACATTCAGTCGTTAGAATGTTCTGGGAGGTAGAGGGAGCAGGGTTCTGTTCCTAGCTTTGCTACTTTCTCTCTGTGTGAACTTGGGAAAGTCACTTAGACCCAGATCCACAGAGGTACTGAGGCACCTAATTCCCAGTTTTAGGCACCACTGCAATCCACAAACCCCCCACTTTGGATGCCGCCAAACTCTTAGACACCTAAGTTCACTTGGTGTCTAAATTTTTGTTGTAAAAGTTCCCTGGGCACCTAATGTTCTGCCTCTGGGCATGTGCACTGCTACCTCATTCCAAGTATCCAGATACCTGTCTCACACCTAAAACCTGGAGAACATACATGCTCACTTGCCTCCCTTGCCTGTGGGGTCTGATCCAGTAGGCCTGCTCAGAGGCTGCCTACCAGATCAGGCTCCAATTCAAAATTTGGAGGAGAAAGAAATGTTGGTGTCACCAACCTCAGAACCTTTAGTCCAGTGGATAGAACACTAGTGGATCTCCCTCAATCTCTCCTGTTGAAGCTGTTCTACTTTGTATGAATAATTAAAAAGTCACTGGTGCAGAAAGAAAGAGCAAGAGAGAATGATGCTGTAGCCTGGTGGTTAGGGCACCCACTGGGGAGATGGGAGACCCAGAGTCCAGTCCCCCTGTTCCAATCACTCTAAATCACTAATTATCCAAAATGGAATGGCTTCAACAGGAGGAATTGAGGGAGCTCTGTATCAGAATATTCTATAGCCTATTGGTTAGGGAACACTCTTGAGAATTGGAGTCCCCTATTCAAATCCTTTCTCTCTCCCTGCCCCCCAGGCAGAGAGGAGCAAATTGAATCTGGGTCTCACACATCCCAGGTGAGTGCTCTAACCACTAGACTAAAAGTTATAAGGAAGCTGCTGCCATCAACCCCTCCTCTTCTGGCTGTTTTGTGTGGAGTTAGGTAGGCACCTAACTCATTCTTGTAAGAAATTACATAGAAGGCTTAGGTGCCTGACTCTAGAAGAGGAGTTACTGGCTGTGGAGCTCAAACAGAGGTAGGTGCCTCCTTGCAGCCAGGACTTAGCACCTAATTCCATGAGAGGGGTGAGGCTTAGGACATGCCCCCCTCATTGGCATCTCCCATTGGTTGGCTTAGGCAGCTCCCCACCTCATGTGCAAGCTTTTGTGGATCATATGTTAAGGCACCCACCTTTCCCCATTCATTGTGTAGGGAGACTACATACCTAACGCAGGCGTTGTGGATCCCGTTGTTGTTGACTTTCTAAGTGTCTAAAAATTAAGCTTTGCAACACTCAGCATCAAAATGCCTAAAGTCACTTTGTAGGTCAGGGCCTTGCTCACTCTGTGCCACAATTTCTCCTTTATTAAAATAGACATAATGAGGGGGGTTGTTTTATTTAATGAATAATTTATGGAGCAATTTAAAGTCAGGAGTTAATTGCGCATAAAGCTGCAAGGCAATATTTTGTTTATTTTTCAGCAGCTGAAGGATTTATTTATTAAAGAAATAGACCTAGACGACATAGCTCATGTGAATTTTGCTTTTTGGGACAGGAAGAAGGAGGATGACACATTTGGAGCTATTCCTGTACAGAGTTATGTACCCCCTTTTGGAATTGCATTCCCCTCATGGGGTGCAAGAAGGCTGCACAGGATGCATTTCCACATCTAATGCATGTTTGCATAGAGCACAGCTGCCTCATATCCACCCTCTGTGTTCCTCGTAATTGCTGCCTTGTGCATAATCGTAAAAGGAGCAATGGCTAAGGGGAAGAGTGAGTCTACTTAAAAAACATTGCATCATAATTAGGTAACAAGGTGTTGCAGCTGCCAGTGGTATCATGAATCATTATTCCTGGATTAGAGGAATACCAGTATCAAGGGCAGATGGGCAAGGTCACCCTTCCCACTTGGACATACAGAGACCACAGTGCCCTAGAAAAATATTTTTGGGTGGAACAGATCTTTGACATGCACCTTATTTGCTCATTCTGGACAAGGAGATCATGTCAGCAAAGACAAAAGAGGCACTGTCAATGGGAGGCTGCTCTCCATACAACACAGACATCCCCACTGACACAAACACATTCTGCTGCATGCACCATGGAAAAGCAGAAGGTGAAATGAGTATAAGGAAGGCAGAAAGAAGGAAGGTGGCACCATGAGACTAGTGGTGACAAAGTAACAAACACTATAGAAGCAGAGGAGGGAGAGGAGCAGGAATATTCCTATCAGGAAGCTGGAAGTGGGGAAGTGCGAGAAGTGAGAGACCAGGAAGAAGCTGAACCATGAAAGTAGGAAAGTAAGGAGCAATTGAGGAAGATGTTATGTGGTGAGTATTAACTAAGAAAGGGGACAAAAGTGGTCAGAGGACCAGATAAAAGGCTTATATAATTATCCACTAAACTGCATGCCCTGGACAAGGCTGGTGATGGCTGTTTTGTTGTATTCAAATGGTAACCACTTCCCAAATGGTAATCAGACATGTCAGTCTGATCATCCTGCCAGGCATAAAGGATCTAAAAGGGAGGAAGTCATAAACATTCATAGCACAGAAAAAAATGTTGTTGTGAATGCAGGTATCAAAGTTTTTGTTTCAGGAAAAGCATCACATAATGAAAATATATAAACTTTCCTCTGTCCATATAGACATGGGATGTGGAAACTATTCATTTTTAGCACAGCTATTCATTGTTAGCACAAGGAACTTCAAGGAGTTTTCCCATCTGTGCTGTGAGACTACATTGGCCATACCTATGACACAGCTGGTCGCAGATGTGAAATGGAATGGAAATGGCCATAAGTATCCTATTCAAGTAAGATATGATGCTCATGCTGAAATGCCCAAATTTCTAATGAATTTGTATATTTCACTAGGGCCACTAAAGTTTCCATCTGAAGCAAGAGCTGGAAGCTACACAAATCCTTCACCAAAGCTACCTCCTAAAGCTTGCTTGTTTGTACACAAATAGCCAGAGAACTATGCTGTGTTACTGATAGTTCACATCCATTGATATGTGATTAAAATATACACCAACAGCCAATGTGATTATGGTAGTTTCAACACTTTTATTTAATTTAATCATTAACATGGAAATAGACATTAAAGCTCAACAATTTGCAACGAATAATTTACTTGATGAACTTTGGCCTTTATTGTGTTTGCAAATTGCTTCCCCAATTGTAAAATGGTGATAACATCCTTTTTAAAGCTCTCCACATGAAAAGTCCTGAGAGTGATTTTATAATGTGTTATTGTGTGGCTGGGTTTTGATGATACTGATATAAAAAAAGGGTAGTATACAAGAGTTTGCCAGGGCTTGACCCTCCCCGGGTGACGGGGAGCCACACCGACTCACTACCCACCGGGACTGGGCACTCTGTCCGGCGGCAGGGTTTCCCCGGAGGTCCTTGCTGTCCTGAGAGACACGATAAGCCCGACCCTACCTTTGGGCAGACACCGATGTTATGTCAGGGCTCAGACCCTCAGTCGGGGCTGAGCAACAGTAAAAGGTATTTAAGCCCGGGCCCTAGGTCAGGGCAGGGCAACAAATGCTGGGACAGGTGCTCAGGCCCTCAGTCAGGGCTGAGCAACAGCATAAAGTATTTAGGCCCAGGCCCTAGTTCAGGGCGGGGCAACAAATGCAGGGGCAGGTGCTCAGGCCCTCAGTCAGGGCTGAGCAACAGTATAAAGTATTTAGGCCCAGGCCCTAGGTCAGGGCGGGGCAACAAACACAGGGGCAGGTGCTCAGGCCCTCAGTCAGAGCTGAGCAACAGTATAAAGTATTTAGGCGCAGGCCCTAGGTCAGGGCGGGGCAACAAACGCTGGGGCAGGTGCTCAGGCCCTCAGTCAGGGCTGAGCAACAGTATAAAGTATTTAGGCCCAGGCCCTAGGTCAGGGCGGGGCAACAAACACTGGGACAGGCGCTCAGGCCCTCAGTCAGGGCTGAGCAACAGTATACCCTAAGCCTCAACAGGCCTGGGAGAGCGGGAGACTGCCATCCATGGGTTGGGTGGCAGGGGGGACGCAGGCCCTCCCACTCCACTGCGTCCCAGCCGGGGGCCCTAGCAGTGGCAGAAGGCCCTCTGCTTAGTCAGTGGGGATCCTGGCCGCAACACACTGACATAGGCTCTGGCAGTGCTGCAGCCAGACTCGGGTCGGCTGCCCCCGGGCTACTTCCACACTCCCCCTCTGGGCCTACCTGCAGGCTGGTGTCAGCCTCGGGGGGATCTTGGACCATGGGTTCGTCAGGCCAGGCGTCGTTCAGCAAGTCCAGCAACTCCTCCGGGTAGCGGGCGCCAGGCAGGCTCGGCGGCTCCTCCGGGTAGCGGGCACAGGGCAGGCCCTGCGGCTCCTCCTGGGTGGATCCCCATGCGCTTGGCCGGTGCATGGGGCTCTCCACCCTTTCGACCCCTCTGCGTGTACTCCAGGAGGTGGGCGCTGCCTTGTCGCCCCCTTCTCTCAGCTTCCTGTGGCAGGCCCTGCGAGAGGGCTCTCCCCGCCCACCCCTCACCCCAGGCCCTCCGGACCTTTTTCTCGGGCCCCTGTTCCGCAAGCGCCCCCGGCTTCCCCGCTCCCATACGCCGAGCCAGCTGCACGCCCTGCAGCCGGTCCGGTTCCGAACTGCGCCCAGAGACCACCCGTACACGCTCGTGCTCCACACGTTGCATCTCCTCACCCTCGCGTCCCGCCCCGACACCAAATGGTGGGACTACTTACTGCCTGTGGAGGGTGAGGAGCCCCGGTGGGCCAGCCTTTATTCTACCTTAGTCCCACGGCCCACCGGGGACATCAGTTGGCGGCTCCTCCACGGAGCCATGAGCACGGGCGTGTACCTGGCGCGGTTCACCCCTGTTCCCGAGGCCTGCCCATTCTGCGGCGTGAGGGAGACCCTGGTGCACGCCTACCTCGAGTGTGCCAGGTTGCAGCCCCTGTTTTGGCTCCTCCAGAACCTTTTGTTGAGGTTCTGGCTGCACTTTTCCCCACACCTGTTCATTTACGCACACCCTATCCGTGGCCCCACGAAGTCGCAAGACCTCCTCGTCAACCTCCTCCTGGCTTTAGCCAAACTCACCATCTACAATACCAGGGAGAGGATGTTGGACGAGGGGGTGCTCTGCGACTGTGGGGCTATTTCCGTACCTCCCTGGTCTCACGTCTCCGGGCAGAGTTCCACTGGGCAGCGTCCGTTGGCTCCCTTGACACCTTTGAGGAGCAGTGGGCGCTGTCCAGGGTTCTCTGCTTGGTGTCCCCATCCGGCACCCTGATTTTGAACCTTTGACCGTCACTCCACTCCCTGTTTTTTCATTAGTTGTCCCCAGAGATTAGTTGGTTCCTGGGTCCAGTGGTCCCTCCCGCTAGGCTGGTGGAGGGGGCTTTAGAAGTGGGTGGGCACAAGCCCGCCCACCTCCCAGTTGTTTCCAATAAGGACTCACTACAGGTAGTCTTGTTAGAGGCCCTAGACCAGTGGTTCTCAAACTAGGGCCGCCGCTTGTTCCAGGAAAGCCCCTGGCGGGCCGGGCCGGTTTGTTTACCTGCCGCGTCCGCAGGTTCGGCTGATCATGGCTCTCACTGGTCGCGGTTCACCGCTCTAGGCCAATGGGGGCTGCAGGAAGGGCAGACAGCACGTCTCTTGGCCTGTGCCGCTTCCTGCAGCCCCGATTGGCCGGGAGCGGTGAACCACGACCAGTGAGAGCCGTGATCAGCCAAACCTGTGGACGCAGCAGGTAAACAAACCGGCCTGGCCTACCAGGGGCTTTCCCAGAAAAGTGGCAGCCCTAGTTTGAGAACCACTGCCCTAGACCACCACTATGGGAAGGGCCATAGACCAGTACTTCCAGAGGAACAAAGTGGAGACCAATATTCTTTTCTCTTTATACTACCAAAAAAGATCCAGAGAGCGTAAGGCCATATTGAGTCTGAAGTTTCTCCCTAAATTCCTGAATAGATTCAAAATGGAAACTCTAAAATCTACCTTAGCTACCTCTTGCTCAAGCAGATTTCCACTCATTTATAGAGCTCAATGAAACCTGTCTAATCTAACAAATGGTCCCTCCATTATTGTTACAGGGGCTGTTAAGGAGATTGAACCAACCCAGATCCGTCTGTGGATAATTAATTGCCTAGGTAGTTGGGCAGCAGTTAATTATGTAAGGAGCACCTGGACCAAATAAAGGTTTATGAGGGGGTCATTCACAGAACAGAGGAAGCTTCTGAAGAGAGAGGATCCTCAGGGGAACCATTTAGGAAGCTACTCTTAGAGGTATCTCCTTGGAGAGCAGAGGCTCACAGATAAAGGAACAGGCTCAGAGAGAAAGTGTTCCCAGGCAAAAGATTGGAGCAGCCCAGGAGAAAAAACTGAATATAGCACCTACTGGACAACTACTAGAGACTGGCTCAACAAAGACAGATGCACTGTCAGTGGAATGCCCACCAGAGGGCCAGGCTCCAGGCAGGTAATTCAGCCTCAGAGTGCTGTGGGCCTGGAGGAGCAAGACAAGACCTATTAGCCTAGGGTGAAGAGCTTCCGGAGGAGTAGCTGACTGAAACTTTTGTTTATATCTGTGTTGTCCTTTCTGTTCAATAAATGAGATCCTATGAAGAGGGTATTCTTTTTAATACTAAAAAGGCCAGTCTGGACTTGCTTATACCCCAGATAAGGGGAAACTGAGGTTTCCCCTCCAGTGCTCTGCCTGACCACATGCCAGGGTGACCTCCATGCCTTTACAACTTCATTTATGATATTGGCTTCTACCAACTGAAAGCTCCAACCTTTGGCATGGCCACAGCTCTAAAATTATTTACAAAAGTTCTGGTAGCACAACTGACACAACAAGAAATATGCCTGTCTCCATTCCTCCTGATTTGGACCCCTAACTGAAATAGCCAAACAAGGCCGATCTTTGAATTGGCTCCCATCCTGGTACAGAGGATTCATTAGCTAAGGGTATGGAAAGACACCATACAATATAGTCTTTGTTTCCCTAGAGAAATACCAGAAGTTTCTTATGGCCATCTGGAAGTGAAAAGGTCACCATAAGGGCCTGTCTGACATCTGATGAACCTTAATGGAATACCCTAACATGGGCAGACTGCACATGAAGAAACTCTACAAAGTTTCTTATTACCCCTTCTTCTGGAGCTGGTCCTGCAAATATCAGCCAAAATCCAATTATCCTAATCAGTTCTCAGATCCTTTTAAGATAGGATGGCAAACTCAGGTGTTCTGAGAACCACAAGAGAGGTGAGGCAAACAGAAATGTCCTGACCATAAGGTGAGTTTGCCAGGTGATCAAGCCATCTAAGAAAAGGTGGTCTGGCTCAGAAAAGGGAAACAGTTTATTTCTTGGAACTAAGGATGATGTGCTCTGCCCTCAGGGACTTAATTCCATTCACCCTTGCAAAGCATGTTTTAGTCACAATAGACAACTTCCTGGTAATGGAATACTTAAACAAGCAGGATGAGATAAGTCTTTTTTATTGCACAGGGAGAGCAACAAGAGTGGATGGATAGTATGGATGGCAAGGCCTCACTCTCTCACATGGCATTGCAAACAGTGAGGCAGTTATGTGTTTCCTATCAGCATTCAGTATTTTTTACACTGATGCATACCTGCAACTGCCATTTGACACCTGGCATCAGCAACAGAAATGCTGCCCTTCACCCACTATTGTGACAAGATACAGCATGAAAAAAATTGCAGGATGAAAACCTAGTGACCCAAACACGATGAAGACAAAAGCAGAGTAAGCATAAAACAATGAATATGTATTGCCACCAGGACATTGCTGATGTAAGAATAATGCAAGTAAAAACAAACACTACAAAAAAAAAAAAAAATCCCTGTTCCAGAAAAGAAACATCTGGGTAGATAAAGTACATACTGAATTGTTAAACCATTACAAGATAATCATTGTTAAAGGGAGGAAGATATGACAGTGTTCTTAAATTTTATCTGAAATGCATATGAAGTAGTTGCACAGTTGAACAAAGGGATTGTAATATAAAATAACATGTTGTACCTACATCATTTGAATGACTGTGACAAAAATATCATAATTTCCAAAATACAGCATTCAGAGCTCTGCAATCTCTGTTGCATTCTGGCCCCTTTACATCCCTCAGCATGCCTCCGCCCAAATTCGTCGAGGATATCTAAGGATAGCAGGGGTAGTAGGAGCCTGGGGATTTGTGAATTCAGAAGTGGAGAGAGAGGGCAAATCTAATAAAAGGAGGTGAGAGTTTTGCCCATTCCTGCGGTCATCCATCTTTGTCTACAATATTTTTAGTTTCTAGTCAAATGGCTCAATTAATTTATATAGTGCAAAAAATTTGGACAGCCATTTGCACACACACACTTAATTCCTGCCCCAACGAGTTTATAATCCAAATAAGATGCAGAACAATAGTTGTAGAAAGGGGGCATGTAGGAATTATTAATGATGAAAATTCATGTAGTATGTTCTGTTAAAGAAGTGGCCAGAATCAGCGTTAGGATTTTTAGGACAAGCAAGATGAGTTTTTGAGAATACACACTCACAGACACATCTAATTCAGGCAAGCTCAACTATATGATAATTGGTCACTTACACCAAAAATCATAAATATTCCAGGTTATGCTGAGTCCCAAGAGACCAGTCACGCACTCAGGTCAATTTGTATCGTAGATCTCCCACCAAAGACAAACCTGGTAGCCATTGCTATAGTAAACTAACTAAAGGTTTATTAACTAAGAAAATGGGAACTATGGAGAGGTTAAACCAGGTAAAAAAATATATGTACAGGCGAGTCACAATCAATAATTCCAAATGGTAGCAGAGATGTAGTAATCTTCCAGTTTCCGAAAAGTGTCTCAGAGCTACCCAGAATAACTCTGGGGATCTCCATCTTCTCATTAAGTTCTTCTGCCCAGTTAGAATCCAAACAATCCAGACATGAAATTTTTTTCCTTGTGTCCTTACTTATAACTTCTTCTCATAGAAAACAAGCTGACAGTGTAACTACCCATGTGGGGTCTTTCTTATGGTGGAGAGAGCAGAGTGCATTTGAAGTCTTTGATCTCTGATCATCACACGCAATGACCACTTGCCTTCAAATGCACAAGTAGTTCTTCCCTGTTAAAGTTTTTCATTTGCATTACACTTTAACAAGACTTCTTTCTTGTTTGATGGGTTATTTAGTTATAGGTGTAAATACACTGTAAATGTTTGCTATTACATTCTAACAGGATACAGGTAAGTGACAACCATGTATGCAGCATCTCTTTAGTTTTCATGAAGTTTAAACACCAAACACATTCTTATGCATTTAACAATCACTTTGATCTATACTCATACAAAAGTGAATTGGCCTGGATTTCAGCTGCGAGTTTGTCGGTTCTCAGCTGACACCTAGGGTTTGGCCAGAGCTGGCACCTGGCTTATCAGAGTCACATATATGATAACTATTATTATGGTTTTCCGACCAGTAGTGCACCCTCTTTATAGTAGGTTTGTCTAGCTGTATTTCTTTAGTTTGCTTATGAGAGGGTCATATGAGACAATATCAAAAGCCTACTGAAGTCGAGATATATCACATCTACTGTCCTCCCTGCCCCATCCACCAGGCTTGTTACCCTATCAAAAGAAGTATTTGTGTGAGTTTTAGATTATTTTTATGATTTTTCCTTGAGATATCTAATCATAAAATCCAGAATGGGTTATAATGTATTAACATAAGTGTTGAAAATATCCACTCCATGCTTTCCACCCAAAAAAGAAATATATCAAATAAAATTAAGTAACCTAACAGTTGTCTTTTCTTTTTTTTTTTTTCTTCCTTTTCTGTCTCCTATTTCTGGTACATTATAATCATCTCTGCCACTTTCCTTTTTCTTGTTTTTTTCTTCTCTCCTGTTTTCTCTGTTTCACTATTCTTCCCTGTCTTCTTTCTACCTTGCCTTTGTTTACTTCTGTTTTAATTTGTTTTACTATAGGGTTCCTCTGTCAATTATTAAGATATATAATTTAGGCTACATTGAAAGAAGGGTCTGGACCCAAACATCCGACCGAATCCCTCTTTTTCCCCATAAACATTGGGGAAATTTGGATAAGAATTTAAACACTGTGACTCAGAACCAATTCTAATTTAATTATTCTCAGTGACTGAAATTAAAATAGGGCACCAGTGAATTTAAATAGTGCAGTACTGCTGGCTCTCTGCACATGGGTGAACTTACTCAGTGTCCTGCTGAAATAATAGTTATTCAGATTATCTCTTGCGCTGGGAGAAAAAAAGTGTTGTTGACATTACCTCTTCAGTGATGTTATGTGGAGAATGTAATATTAACAAGTGAATCTGAAGGTGGCCCATGCTGATCATACTAATTTCCTGTGCTATACTCAAAGGGCATCAAGCAGTGAGGTTTCATGGCTTCTTCCTGATGTTATGTAATAACTTTCCAACCCATCTACTCTGCCAGTCATTTGCATAGAGAAATTGACTTTGAAGACCAAGAAAGAGCAGTGCAAATATTTCAATTCTTCTTATTAATGCTGTAATAATGTGCTTGGTATAGACGGTTCCCTTTAAATCTTCATGCTTGACATGTTCACCCTTAGGTAACATTGCTGAATCAGGGAAGAGCCTGAAATCTGCGATGGCCTTGAGTGTCAGCTCATACTATTTACAGTAGGTGGGCCAAATTCTTCCCTCATTTACCCCTGTGTATCCCTACTGACTAGATTCAGATCTAGTTTAAGTGGCTTCAACTTCATTGAAGTGGTGGCCTTATTCATGCTTACACTAGGTCCTCATTTTGATCCATTGAATTCACAAATATACATTGGTCATAATCTGGCCTTCTGTATGTATGGCAGAGTATGCAGAGTCTAGAAGGAATCAAGGAATTAAATGACAACTAAGGTGGGATATGAGAGAGGTCTATAAAATCATGACTGGTGTGGAGGAAGTAAATAAGGAAGTGCTATTTACTCCTTCTCATAACAAAAGAACTAGGGGCCACCAAATGAAATTAATAGGCAGCAGGTTTAAAACAAACAAAAGGAAGTATTTCTTCACATAACACACATTAAACCTGTGGAACTCTTTGCCAGAGGATGTTGTGCCAAGACTATGTCAGGGTTCAAAAAAGAACTAGATAAATTCATGGAGGATATGTCCATCAATGGCTATTAGTCAGGATGGGCAGGGATGGTATCCCTAGCCTCTGTTTGCCAGAAGCTGGGAATGGGCAACAGGGAATGGATCACTTGATGATTGTCTGTTCTGTTCATTCCCTCTGGGGCATTTGTCCCTGTCAGAAGACAGAATACGGGGTTGGATGGACCTTTGGTCTGGCCCAGTACAGCCGTTCTTATGTTCTTATGACAATACTACTCTGCAGACTTCTCCTTAAGCAGGAATAATGTAAATGAGATATGTATAATTTATTCTCAGCAAAACTTGGTTTTCTGAAAAATATTTTAACAAATATAGACCATGTATCAAATGAAAGTTCATGTGTATGTATATATGTGTATGTGTGTGTGTTTGTAAGATAGTTATGACACATTCATTATGGTTTAGTAGTCTAAGAAGAGATTTGCGAGTTTTTCCAAAGAATGTTACCTTAGGGTGGGTTTGTCCCGAGGGAACGTTTGACTTCTATATCTGGAAAGATTGTTTGCTGCCTCTCCGATGGGATGCCTTTTGGAAGCCATGGTGTCGATCATGGCAGGTGTAGGACTATAAAAGTGAAACATGGGACTTCGGTGAGGAACTCACAGGCAGGGCAAGATTATCAGAAATAGATGATAGGGTGAGCCCTGCGTTGAGAATACAGAATACCGTACATTCTCAGGAACTCCCGTGGACTGGAATGTTAGAGGTCTCAATAGTATAACCAGTTTTGGGGAATTCTGCACTGGAATATAATTCATCACACAAAGTAGGCCAAATTCTGCCCTCACTAAAACAGGTAACTCCACCGAATGATGAATAAGCTTAAGGTGGTAGCATAGCTGTAATTTAGCACAGAATTTGGCCTAGTGTCCATGAACACTAAACCACAGCTCAGAAACAGGCTCTAAGTCTAAGCAAGTGCCAGTGTAAGTCAGTACTAATGCATAACTCATCAATGTAATGACCGGATGAATCTCAGAAAGGGTTGTATACTAGATATTGAACATATAATGTATAAAGAAATATTAACAAATTATTGGGTGCTAAAGACAAATTTTGCCCTTAATTACACCTGTGCAACTTCACTGAACAGAGTTATAAGGATGTAACTGCTGGCAGAATGTGACCCTAAATAGCCCAGGCCAAATTACCCCCATCTGCCTTGTGCCACTGCAATGAAGTAAAGCAGCCATAAATCCATTTTAACCAGGTAGTTAAGCTTGGTTTAGTCCTGCTTCAGATCACCAGAGCAGCACAAAGCAGATGGAGTGTAATGCTGAATCAGATAGACAGAAAGGGGACACTTGTAACTTATAAGAGGCAGGTATTTCCTATGATTGGTAAGATAATGATCTATTGAGAAATGCTTTTAGCTTATCAGAAATTATTCTAGCAGATGCTTATTATCATAAATGCAATATAACTGATAAAATATTAATTAACAAAAGGGGCAGGGAACAATTGGTATAGCAGATGTGTTCTATAATCAATGTAATGGCAAACCATTGAGTAATGTATTGATTATATATATAAGTTATTAAGAGCTAATTATGGCTTCAGATGGTCTCAGACATGATAAATTAGTTACAAATGTCACTGTCCTACTGATTCAAAATAGAAATCAAAGGATAGGAAAGTATTTTCTTTGTTCTAAACCAGTATACAAAAGATGAGTTTTAGGAAGTTAGTTTGGGAAGTTGAACTGAAGTAAGCTGCCATTGCTTCTCCAGTCTCAGATTGGTATGCATATTTTTCCTTTCTATATAGTGTTGTATTAAGTATTGATTAATTGTCTTACTTAAATAAAAGTTCAACTTAATTGATTATTTGACATCATGTTTTGTTTTATTAAATTCAAACACAAGGCATACTAGATGTATATCCTTAGCATTATATGTTGCTAGCACATTTTGATTTATGCCAGGGCTGCCCAGAGGGGGGCGGCAAGTGGGGCAATTTGCCCCAGGCCCTGGGCCCCGAAGGGGCCCCCATGAGAATATAGTACTCTATAGTATTGCAATTTTTTTTTAATGGAAGGGGCCCCCTGAAATTGCTTTGCCCCAGGCCCCCTGAATCCTCTAGGCAGCCCTGATTTATGTTATGGCTCTTTGTTTTCAGTGTTCTAAAAAAGGCTTGGATGTGGAAGTCTGATTATATGTAGAGTTAATACTTGCTTATTTATTAAAGAATGTCAAACGTGAGAGCTGCCTGTAGTTTCCACAACAGAAAAGTGATTCTAACAATAAGTCAAGGTAAACAGAGTAATGTGATAGATCAGGCTAGCTGTAGCACAAGTTGATGTTACAGAGCACAGATTAACTTCCTAGCATGCTGCTATTTGTCTAGTCACTGCATTCTGTTGTAACAGAAGTTTGAGATCCATATGAGATTTTTCAAGTAAAGCTGAAATCCAGTATGCCAAAAGTACCTCATTCACAATATTGTGTTAGCTATACTGGTTTTATATTTGTTCTTTGGTCCATTTTATATGCTCCACTCTAAAACTGTTGTTATATTACAGTAGTAAAGTGTTCAGCAATATTGTTTGTAATGCAATTCATTTGAAATATATTTCATCTTATTTTCATGAGCAAGTATGAATACATCTCTGTAATTTAATCTTTGAACTGTAGTAGAGTCCTAGTGGGTTTCTGATAGAAACTAAAATATCAGATATTGTCCCTGTGGACAGTGCTGAAACATACTTCTGAATCTTTTATGTATTAAAACTCAACAAAAATAAAAAAATGTGTGACTTAAATTTAAAATCTTGTCTTGCTTACATTTGTCCCATCAGCATCTCTTTAAAAGTAGGCAATGAGGTCAAACTTTAGTTGAGGCTGGCTGCATTTATATACCACAGCCTGAAATGCAACCTGTACCACAGAGGTAACAGTTTATCCAAAAAATTTCTAACTGTCAATAAAAATCCTGCCAGAATGATCACAGGCATGTACAGCGCACAAGATAACATGCAATGCCCCATCCAACAAACAAACACTAACAATACACATCCACACTGCACAATAATTCTTGGTATTTTCCCAGTTGGTTCAATAGTGGGTCATCTATATTATTAATCTAAACAGCACAGAGGAAGGATGGTTTGTAGTTAAGGCACTGGAGATCTAAGTTCAATTTCATCCTTCTTGATTTGAGCACGTTGATGCTTAATTTTTGTTAGAACTCATGACACATAAGCCACTGGTCTCCAGTTTTGACCATATTGTTAAGAGGACTGTAGACTATACCCTCCTCGGAGGCATCTGTGGATAGCTTATATTTGCACTTACTGTCACAGTACCTCAGGACTGAGGCCTCTATATTTAACTCCTTAAGTTTCTCAAACTCTTTATGAAGATTTGTATCCCATGTCCATTCAACGTCTTTGCACAGCACCACTCTCAGGTTTCTGGTTCTGCCAACTAAATTAGACACAACCCAAATAGCAAACTGCAGAAAAAATGTTTCCCCGAGGGGCTGTTGAATGTGTACAAATGACTTGTCTTTCTAAGGGCATCTGCCCGAACTCTGCTAATTCATCAAGCATGGAAAAAAAATTGACATCAGCCATCTCCCCCCTAAAAATCTTCACCTTGTAGGTAGTGGGAAATGTTCACTTTTTACATACTTATTGAATGTTTTTGGGTCTTTACATAAGTAATTAGTTCTGTCCTTTTTCTTTCTCTCTCTCTACAATTACCAATGAGTGCAGCCCCCTTTGTTGGTTCTTCCTCTTGCTCTATGAGTCCCAGAGGAATGAACCTATCCAGCTCCTCCTTTTAGCCGTTGTTTACAAGAGGGGTGTGAATTGTGGAACAGATGGGCTTTTTCAGCTCTGTTCCATGCTCTTGTGAGAACTTGCCTATCCCCTGGAAGATGTCCGGAAATGCTTCCTCAATTGTTTCAGTCCCCTGCCTCTCCAAAGAGTGCGTTTTCTTGAGCAGACCAAGGGCTCAATACATTTTTTTAACTCAGTAAAGTGTTCTCTTCCCTAATGCTATTTCAAATTGTATCTTTTCTAATTTATTTACCCTTATGTTTAATTCACATATACCTTGAGTGGGGATAAGCCCACCACTGTAAACCCTGCATTTTACTCATTTACCTTCGACTGCCTTGTGGCTTTTCTGTCAGTGCTAATAGCACTGTTTCTGGCATCATATTGGCTTGTGCACCCGTGTCCAATTTAAAAGCAGCTAAGTAATAGTCTGTCATACAAGTGTAATTGTAAAGTGTAAAAAAAACTGAAAATGTCTGAGAACTTAAAAATTGAGCAGTAACTGACTGCAAATCCCAGTGATGATTCAACCTGGTGATATTCTAAACAGAAAAAGTTCTCAACCATGCTGGTGTGTGAAAAGTGCATTGCATTTCTTGCATCTTTTCCCATGTACTTGTCTTGAGTTGCATTGGTTACCACAGTCTGGGTAGGTCTATGTGCTGTTTATGGTGGACTTTGACTTTGAGCTCCACGTGTCTTTCTGCCTCATGTCTCTCTTCTTTTTTTTTTCCTTAGAGAATCCAAAATACTACATCATGTCTATAGTATCAGAGCAGAATCCACCCTCCATAAACTTCAGGGTGACCTCCTCTGCTTGGCAAATTTTAATATCTTTGTCTAACATATATTGTCTACCAATAGTCTGAGGGGGTTTTTTTTGTTCCAGATCCCAATAACAATCTGGTCTGTTATCTGGATTGAGCTGCCACATCTCCCCACCCTAAGTTGGAAGGTTAACTTGTCAGCCATAAATCAGTCAGAAATCCTTCTGTGGTTGCAACATCTTGTACTCTCTGGTTTAAAAACATCTTTCACATGTTTGATTTTTATGTGGTAAGCATAGATGGACTCCTCTGCCTATGATAACTGAAAGCTCTTAAGAACAAAAAATGGCCATACTGGATCAGGGCAATGGTCCATCTAGCTGAGAATCTTGTATTCTCAAAGTCCTAAGTGCCAGATGCTTCAGAGGGAATGAAGAGAACAGGGAAATTGAATGATCCACCCCATCACCCAGTCCTAACATCTGGAAGTTGGAGTTTTAGGGACACCTGGAGCATGGGGTTGAACCCCTGACCATCTTAGCTAATAGCCATTGGTCAATCTATCCTCCATGAACTTATCTAATTCATTTTTGAACTCAGTTATACTTTGGCCTTCACAACATCCCCTGGCAACAAGTTCCAAAGGTTGACTGTGAGGTGTGTGAAGTACTGGTACTTCCTTATATTTTAAACATGCTGTTTGTGAATGTCTTTGGCTGACTTCTTGTTTTTGTGTAATTGGAAGGGGTAAATAACACTTTCCTATTCACTTTCTCCACACCAGTCATGATTTTATAGAACTTTATCTTATTCCCCCCTTAGTCATCTCTCTCCCTCTTTTTTTTTTTTTTTAAGCTGAACCGTTCATCTTTTAACATCTCCTCATATGGAAGCAGTTCCATACCCCTAATCATTTTTGTTGCCCATCTCTGTACCTTTTCCTATATATATTAGAATTGGAAAAGGTACAGAGATGGGCAACAAAAATGATTAGGGGTATAGAACTGCCTCCATATATATATAATTTTTATTTGTTTATTTATTTATTGAGAGGAGCAACTGGAACTGCATGCAGTATTCCAGATGTGGGTGTGGTGTGGATTTATATAGTGGCAATATATTTAGTCTTATTTATCCATTTAATAATGTTCCTAACATTCTGTTAGCATTTTGTTGACTGCTGCTGCACATTGAATAGATGTTTTCAGAGAACTATCCAATGACTTCAAGATCTCTTTCTTGCATGGTAACATTCGATTTAGACCCCATCATTTTGTATATATAGTTGTCATAATTTTTTTTCTAATGTGCATTACTTTGCACATATCACCATTGAATTTGATCTGCCATTTTTTTGCCCAGTCAACCAGTTTTGTAAGATCCCTTTGTAACTCTTCAGTCAGATTTGGATTTAAATATTTTATGTAATTTTGTATTATCTGCAAATTTTGACACCTCGCTGTTCACACCTTTTCCCAGATCATTTAGGATGATGTTGAACAGCACAGGTCCTAGGACAGATCCATTGTCCACATATTTGTTGACCCACTCAAAGAATTCTAATAGACTGAGGCATGATTTCCTTTTGCAAAAGCTGGATTGACTCTTCCCCAACATATCTTGTTCATCTGTTTCTGATCATTCTGTTCTTTACTATAGTTTCAACCAGTTTGCCTGGTATTGAAGTTGGGTCTACTAGCCTGTAATTTTCAGGATCACCTCTGGAGCCTCTTTTAAAAATCAGTATTACATTAGCTGTTTGCCAGTCTTCTGGTACAGAGGCTGATTTAAGTGATGTTACATACCACAGTTAGTAGTTCTTCAGTTGCACATCTGAGTTCCTTCAGAACTCTGGGGTGAATTCCATCTGGTCCTGGTGACCTATAATTGTTAAATGTAACAGTTTGTTCCAAAACTCCTCCATTGACACCTCAATCTGGGACAGTTCTTCAGATTCATCACCTAAAACGAATGGCTTGGGTGTGTGGATTTCCCCCACATCCTCTGAAGTTCAGACAAATGCAAAGAATTCATTTAGCTTCTCCACTACAGCCTTGTCTTCCTTCAATACTTTGTTATCACATCAATCATCCTGTGGCCCCATTAGTAGTTTTCCAGGCTTCCTGCTTCTGATGTAGTTAAAAACAAATGCTCTTACTGTTTTTGCCTCTAATCATCTCTCCTACTCTGCTGTTTAGCCATGGTGGAATTTATTTGATCCTCTTACTGTTGTTTTTTTGTTTTGTTTTAATTAGGGATATAGATTTAGCTTGAGCCTATAGTATAGTGTTTTTAAATAAACTCCAGGCAGTTTGCACACCAAGTGCTTCTGAACCAGCTATTGTCAGAAATAAGGTGACCTTCTGACAGTGTTCATTTTTTTGGTGCCAACTGTTGCTTGCAGATACAGAGTGAAGTACTGTTTAAACTTTCTCCAGTTGTTACCTTCCACATTTCCACAGAGTTGTGACTCTGGTGTGGTTTTTAACTACTCTGTTCTTCCACTCAGTACTTTCTTAGTTTGTTTTACTCTCTGTACCATGTGGTGTTCAGTAATCACTTTGAGCCAAGGAGACTGACAGAGAGGTCTGCTTCATTCAGTGTCTGAGCTTCACAGCACCCTACCCAAATTCTGTGTCTGGGAAGCTCAGCCCTTAAAAGCACAGTTGCCAGTATCTCAAGGTGTAGAAGGAGAAGAGAAAAGACACTAAGGACACAGCCCTGTGGCTGTCCCACAAAAAAGTTGGAGCAGGGATGAGAAGGATCCACTGAAGGACATGCTGAAGGAACAATTAGAAAGGTAGGGGGAGAACCACAAGAGGATAAGAGTCACAGAAGCCAAGGAAGGACACAATTTTTAAGAGGAGGAGCGTGATCAATGGTATCAAAGGCAGTTGACAGGTCAAAGAGCATGAGGATTGGGTTACTTGTTCTAAGCTTCGGCTATGAAGAGATCATTAGCGACTTTGGCGAGAGTGGTTTCTGTGGAGTGCAAAGGCAGAAGCCAGTTGGAGAGGTCTAGGATGGAGGAGCGGAACTCCAGGTAGCAATTGTAAACAGTAAACTGAATGAGCTTGGAGATGGGGTGATAGTTGGAGAAGCAAGCCAGTTTGAGAATGGCTTTATTCTAAGATTTTATTTTATTTACTTATTTTAAGGCTATGTTGATGTAAATGAGCCAGCTCACTAAAAAAATAGCAGTGAGAACATAGCAGTGCTAGCTTCTGTGCAGGCTGCACAAGCAAGTACATACCCAGGGGGTCAGGTGGACTTTTGTAGCAGCCTATGCTGACGCCAATGTTGCCATGTCCTTGTTGTTTTTTGTGACCTAGCTCAATTTAAAGCTAGTAGAAGTGTGTCTACAGAAGCTGCAAATCACACCTCTGGCTGCAATTTAGACATAGCCTCAAGCAGGCTTGTATTGTACAAAGACTGAGAATGCTATCTAGCTATTAAATGCAACTGTGAAGCTTTTAATCAGAGTCAGTAAAGACAAACTTTAAAAACAAACCTAAGCTTAATAGATTCATAACCTCAGAAGGGACCTTTAAATCAACTGATCTGTATAAAACAAACCATAGAATTTCACCCATTCCTGTAATGTGTCCAATAACTTGCTTGACTAAAGCATATCTTCCAGAAAAGTATCCAGTCTTGATCTGCAATCTTTAAGAGCTGGAGAATTCTTCACTTCCCTTGCTAGCTTGTTCCAACGTGTAACCACCATCACTATTAAAAGTTTGCCTTATTTCCATTTTGAATGTCTGGTTTAACTTCTAGACATTGGTTCTTGTTCTGTATTTTTCTGCTATTCTCTGCCTATTGGCACTTTAACTATAGCCTGAGCAGTAACAACTGTCGGTGAATGAGACAGACAGACATCAGGTACTAATTCCTGGTCATAGGGTGCAATAGGGTGGCTTTCTCTGTGGGCTGGAGAGCCTCTGGCGCTAAGCCATCCTAATTATAGAATAAGCCCCACTTGAGGGGAATCACTCAAATGCCCCATAAAGAGCAGAAGATTGGCTCTTGTTCTCATTACTGCAAGCTTAATTAGTGATAAAGCCCTGCTTATAAAAGAGTGGGAGGGAGTGCTAGGTAGGAAGGGAAGCTGTGTGAGGAATTCCTAGCAGGGCAAGAGTAAATAAAGCTCTCCCAGTGAGGCCTAAGAGAGAGCCTGACTGATCAGCAAAGTGACCAGGAGACCTAGTAGGGAAGCTGAGACAAGAGGTAGGAAGTGACTCAGAAAAATGCCAGCAGAGGTAAAGGAGTAGACTTAGTTGTTCAGCAGAGGGCCCTGGGCTTGAGCCCAGAATCAAGGGTGAGAGTGGGCTCCCCTACTGGCCCCAAGGAAGGGGCATACAAACTCATAGAATGGGTTATTGAGACCAGTGATGGGGCTTCAGGCTGAGCCAAAGACAGATTGAGGAAGAGCCCCTGAGAGGGTAGAAAGAATTGTTTTCTGTTAGACATTTTTGGATTCTCTGTTTGGACAATTGTGACCCCAGAAAGGCTGAACTTAAGATGGTGGCCTGGATGGAGTGACCATTGATAGGGGATACAAGTGCCATGAGGGAACTACAGTGCCATGCCTGGCCATGAGGGGTTGCCTAGTAATGAGTGAACTCAGTTACACAGGAGTTTGTAAGTTCGGGGGGGACATTAAATTTACCTTGTTTCAGTAGAGACTTGCAACTGGATAGATATGATCTGTTAGATAGTCTGTGCCTTTTATATTTCCTCTAACTCTAGCTGGCATCATTTTGGTTTGTTTAGAGTAACATCAATATTCCCTCAAAAAACTAAATGCTAATCAGATGTTCAATTTACCTCTTCCATAAGAGTACTTCTCAAAGCGTAGATCCTCTGGCTGAATGTCTGTCTTGAGGAAAACAAGCCCAATCTAATTCAATATTGGTCTTTAACAGTGAGGACAAAGATTGAGACATTTTCTTTTTTTTTTTTCCTTAACTAGACCAGTTAATAAGGCTTTATATCTATTTTTATCTATCAATCATTTTGATTTTGGGATATTTAAAATCAGGATAGGAATGTAATCTAAGGTCTATATTTAGGCTAAGCCTGACATCAGTTGCATTTTGTGGTTGGGTGAGGATAGGTTTTCTACTGATACTGCCAAATACTTAAGAAAAGGCAGCTTTGTTCTTTTGTACTGCTCTAATGCAGAGCAAGGCCTATCTGACCTTGTAATGGCTTTCTCCAACAGGTTAATGATTCAAGAACTATAACCTGCAGGAGCTAATTAGTTATGCTTTAATGCCTTTTGTAGGTACTTCAGTGCTATCCTAAGCTCTCACACAGCTGATGTTCTGACATAAATATATTAAATTGATGCATTAAGGTAAGCCGACATGGCTTAAGTAAACCATTATGCATACAGAGAAACAGGACTACTACTAGGAACTTTAGGGCATATTCTGTCCTCTAAACACCTAGACAATCCTATGGAAATCAATGGATAGTCTGGGTGTAATGGAGTACAGGGTTTTGCCCTTTAACTTTTTAAAGGTCAGGTTTTCAAAAATTCTCAGCACCCTGCAATTCCAGTTGAGTTCCAGTGGGAACTTCTGGGAGTGGAACTCTTTTGCAAACCTAGCCAATTAATTAGGTACCTAAATGGGAGCTACTGGCAACTGAGCTTTTTATTTTTTTAATTTTAAATCTAGCCCAACACCCATGTAAAGTTGTACATTTTTTTTGCTCCATTTAATTTGTTAGCAATTGACTTTTAGATCTGAAAAAAATTAATCTTGATTTCTTTTTAAAAATTGGTTGTAGATCTTGGAGGGTGGGAGGGGGAAATATACATCAATGCATTTAAAATGATAGCAGTTTATCCATGCCACTTAGTTAACCCACTAGGGGCACAATTTTGCTCCCATTATACTAATGGAAATCTTGCCACTGACCGCAAGGGCTTTGGATGAGGGTGATGCAAGTAACTTTTCAACTCACCATTTCTGTAACCTTTCTAACTCAAAGGAAAGCCTGATTCGCAGTGACTATTCTAACTGTTCTTTCTGGTAATGTAATTTTATCTTTCTCCTAGTTTGCTTTTTTTAAAAAAATATCAAGGTTTATCATTCACTCTCTAGCATTAAGTACCTATCCATATTCTGCACTGCATCAAGATTGAAAAGAATCCCACTCGTTCTATTTTCTCATCATTTGTATTAAACTAAAAGTATTCAACTCTAACACTAAAAATATTTTCCTTCTCACTGACTCCACTACAGTATTTAATACAATGGCTTCCATGTTTGGTGTCAGGGAGTTTCACTTTTCAAGGTTTTATAAACAGACCTTGTTATAATGTCACTCATTAACTAGCCATCTGATCAGTAACACAGTTATTCAGGCACATTCAAAACCCACTTTCCATTTCCACACCACACCCATATATTGATCTGTGAGAACCTTTGAACCGACCCTGGCTCTGTTAATATAGAATAAACTGTTTATTGTTTATGTCTGTTCTATGTTTACTAAATAGCATTTCATTTATACTTATAGTTTCTAATATTGGTGTTTTACCTGAATAAGGACTGAGATTTGGCCCATATATCACTGTTTCTTTTCTAATACATAATTTAAGGACATACAGTGGAGCTTCTTTAAGTGCTTTGCTGGATCAAGGTCTGAAGGCCTAATCCAAAATCACTGAAGTCAATGGGAAAAAACTCATTGATTTTGGTGAGCTTTGCATGAAACTAAGAACCTGATCATGCAAACATGTTCTAAAGGCTAAAGTGTGGACTTCTAACCTATGTGGCCATGGGCTATTCTAAAGATCTTTAAATTATGCTATAGTAAATGTGAACTAGACTCAGACGGGTTGGTTGTTTGTTTTTGTTCCTCCCAGGGAATATCCCTTAACCTTCTCAGAGGCATTCACTTAATACAGACTTCCCTACCCACCTTGTTTAATTTGTTTAGTTAAAACACATGAAATGAACCTTTACCTGTCAGGCAGCCCCCTCTTTCTCTCACTCAGCTGTTAGAGAAAGGCATTTATGTACTTTAAATAGTTCTGCATTTTGCAACTATATCTTTTCTTTATCATAGTCATAACTATTCACCTCTCACACATGTGCAATACCCATAATCATTAATAGGGGTTTTATATGCAGATCAATGGGAACTGGACTTCACGTGTTTATTTTAAAATCCATTGCACATTGCAGTAGCCAATTTAAATGTTATCTGCTGTTAAGTTGCAGTAATTGTTTCCTTGGCCTTATAGTCAGATTTCCATTTTTTCCCTTTAAGTTAAAAAGCAACCCGTTGGACTGAAATTTTTCAAGTTGGTTTTCAGTCAAAAGTGAATGTTTGAAGAAACAGTGTAACTACTCATAATGACGAGTATTTCCTCAAATGTTTTAGATGGTTTACTTGCACTCCACATTTTAGTGACTAATCTATGGCTAAAAAAGGCATCCAGAAAATTGAAGTGGACCAGGTTCTCAGTTTATTTGCCATTCTTCATAAAATTGTTTGTTCTTATGCAGTTAATTATCTTCAGTCAGTTTATAAACAAATATTGGAAATCTATGAATGAGTTACTGAAGATCTAGTAGACTCTTCAGCTTTTGGTATTGATCAACAAAAGATTAAGGTGGAGTTTAGTGCTACAATAACTTTTCTTCCTATGGACTTGCAATTACAAAACCATCCAGAAGGACTATTCAGCAAGGCTATTTATAGATTAAAGAAAGCTTTGTATTAAAATAAAATAAAGTCTAATGTATTGTGACACTGCTACCCTGGTGTGTAGCTTCATGTTCACATTGCATGTAACAGCCTTCAGTGTTGCATGCTAGAATTTAGGATACTTTTAAAAAGAGATTTTTATGCATTCATTAAAGGAATATGTGCTTTCTTTCACAGACTTGTGACTTCTAGTACTTCCATCTGTTGTAGGAAAGTATATTGCAACAGAGGGGGAGATCTGGTTGCAAGACCCATATCTACACAGCTGCAATACCATAGCAACAAGGCAGCAAAGGTGGCATTTGCTCCTTTTGGTGCCTTGTTGCTACTATATTTCCTTGAATTGATTTGGTGAGCTTTGCCACAGAAGAGAATACAGCTAAGATGCTTCATAAGCACACCTAGTTCTACCTCACCCCCTCCTTCTCCAAACTACAGGTACTTGCTCATCCCGAAGGGAACAAGATGTGACCATCCAGCCTCAAACATTAGAACCCTATAATTATAACTTGGATCTCTCCAAAGAGTGATCACTATAAACTGAAGTAAATGTTAGGGGAGGAGAGGAACATACATACCTGATCCATACTTATAGGCTATTTCTGTATTGATGGATTGTTGGACAAGGCTTTTATGTGACCTTTTTTGTAAAGGTATTCAGTGAAGGTAGTCCTGTCATCTCTAACACTGACATCAGGTGACACTCCTGGTCCTGCCCTCTAATTATCATCCACTCTGCAGAGTATTTCTGCATCTCCCTATGCTGGATTTGCAGGAAGGTTCAATCCTTTCTCCCCCTCCTAGATAAAAAGGAAAAGACCTAGTGACCCTTTTACTCCACATGGGAATGGATAGTTGAGAACTATTTGTCACTATTTTAGATGGTGGGAAAGGATCATTGAGAGAGACACACTTTTAAAATGTTTTTTACCATTTTTCTTTAGGCACATGCTATGCAATTTTGAAGCTGGCCATGTCTTCAGTTTTGTTTGTAATATATGGGAAACAACTCAGACTTGAAGTGTGAATATTTGGTGATATTTGCAATATGTGTCCTCATAGAGGTAAAAGTGGGAGTAAGCTAAAACACCCCCAACAATCTGGGTATCATGAGCACAAAGGTGGCTTATAGCACTGGAGGAAGTTTCAGATACTCTGCTGACAGCTCCATTGACTTCAGTGGAATTAGACCAGTAATGAATTTTGGCTTCTATACTACTACTATTTTTATTTCTGTTACCATAATGCTTAGGAGAACTAGTCATATGATACTTGCTATTTCTATATTATATAACTTCATAAGTCTTCTCCATTATTCATACTTTCAACAGGACCTTCAGCATAGTCTTAAATTCCTTTATAATACCAAAATAGGACAATTGTAATGCTATGGTAAATCAACTTTACTTTACAAGAAGCAAAGATTCTGGAATGGCACAAACAGTAGAGGCAACTGATAAATGGGGCTGCTATTTAATAGTAATTTCTCTGGGATAGGATGTTTATTTTCAGAATAACTTCTCTTTAAAATAACAAGCCAAAAAAAAAAAAACCCACCCTGGATCTCCTGAATCTGATTCACAGTGAGAGGTCTTTAGAAACTGGCCCTTCTGTAAATAGAGTTAATATCAACATACAAGAGAGGTTGCTGGCTTGCCAAATGGCTTGAGATAACAACTACTCTTGGAAGTGGAGAGACTGGAAAAGAAACATCATACCTAGAAGAGAGACAGATCCAGTAGAGAACCCTTCAAATTTTTTAAAACCCTGTTTAAAATATAGCTTAGTATACACAGTACATACATAGAACACATGACAAATTTCTCAATGGGCTAGGTTGGAATTACAGCCAGTGCACATGACTCTCATCAGCCCCACATCTTATTAGAAATACTTGACACCAAAGCAAATGGGCATGTGTGTCTGATAGGTTAAATGGAAGTGTATACAGAGAGATAGACATGGGAAATATGTTGAGTATGCAAACTCTTACCATTATGAACTTATCTGTGAAATAGTTACAAAATTAAATATAAATAGGACTTTCACGCAAAAGGAGGTATTTTGGGGAAATCTTTTAGCATGAACATGCCATTTCCCCTTTCCTATGGAAATAAGAAAATGATATGAAAATGAAAAGCAATACTTTGCTTTTTCTACAAGGATATATATGGGATTTCCATTAATACAAGCGGTGGGATCGGGTTGACAGCTAGTCTCAAGTCACTGCTGGCTTACTTTTAATGCCCTCTGGGCAAATATGTATTGGGAAGAATGACAAGAAATGAACCAATCCATCAGGTGTACAGAAGATCTATCAAACCAGATATTTTATGAGAACCTGACCTGGAACCTGAAGACCTTGACCTGATCCAAAGCCCACCAATGTTTGTGGGGCTACTCATCATAATTGCAGTGTGCTTTCAATTGGGCCCCTAAGGAGCAGCCCCTGTCTTCCTAAAGTAACTAGCAGATCTGGGGGGGACCGTGTTTCCCCAAAGAGAAAACCGGGCACTCTATGGGGCTAGTGTAAGGGCCCCTATCCTCCCCACATGTGGGGCAGGCCCAAGAGCCCATGTGGGCAGCCAGCAGGGATGCAGCTTGAGGCCTCCCTCTTTTCCCACATGCAGGGCTGGTCTGAGCCCCTCTGCTACCCACCTGTATGGGCCGGCATTGCTGCTTGCCCCCCACATGTTCCATTGCACCCCACTTTTTGACAAAACTGGGCATTTGTCCAGTTGGCTCTTGACGACTGATGATCAGCTGGCAAGAGCAAATGGGACAAATGCCCTATTTTGCCAAAAAAGTTGGGATGGTTGGGGGGAGGGCTTAAAAAAGAGACTGTCTGGGTTAAAATGGGACATGTGGTCACCCTAGGCCAATCAGAATTGGGTAGTAAAAGAAATAGCCTGAAATATGACATTTTTTGAGAACACTGATGGAATTCCTTTGCCTCAGATGTAAGAGTTGTCTCTTAATATGCTTAATAAGTTGGCCCTTCTTTTAAAGGCCTGATCATGCATTCCAGTGACTTCAAAGGGAGTATTACTACTTCCCCTCCACTGCATTTCTAGTCCCACTAAATTCAATGGGCCAGAGCCTTATCACACCTCTAGTTCCTTTGCATAACCCTGCAAGCAGACCCAGCTCCCCAGAGGCATACTGACAGCTCACTCCTTCCCTCCCCATGCAACTCCTCCCCCATATACCTCAGCATGGAGATGGCTGGGGAAAGTGGGCATAGCCAGATGCTGCTCCATTTAAGCAATCCCCGGTGACCATTAGCAGAATTTAGAGCAGCCCTCTGTGTTACACGTGTCAGAGGACAAACTGGCTCTCGAAAGACCCAAGCTGCCAAAGGTGACTTAGAGCCACCTTTTTCTCCACCCCTTTCCTTACCTGTGCTGGTTGAGAATGTGGCCTGGTGGATTTATACCAAAGTAAAACTGGTATAAATGACAGTAGCATTGGCTCTTAAATTTAATAATTAAACACTTTCTTTGGACCTGCCACTTACTCCATCCTTAGCCCCTACTGCTCACTCTCTTAAACTTGAAGTATTCCCATTTGTCTCAGTTGTTGCTTGTTAGCAGCCTCGAGACAAACTCTGAAGACAACTGAAAAGTGATTTCTACAAGATCAGTCCCTGAGTTGCCTAGGTTAACAGTGGGGCAAAGTAGTAGTCATGCAACCTAAATATTCTGCCTTCCGGAGGAAGAAAGCCTTTTGGTGTTTGGGGTGCTGTGTCTCAGCAACATGCTCTGCTATGGGCTGTACCTACATCCTTATTACTTGGCTAGTTACTACTTGGCCATTTCTGCTTTTGTTGACATTACTTACTATTTCCTGAGTACTTCTACTGAATATAAAATGTTTCTATTTTGATAGTAAAAAAGTCTAATTCTCCACTGCCTTGCCACTTGTGTGCTCATTTACATCTGAGGGAAATCTGGTGTAAGATGCTGCCCCTCTGAACAGGTGTGTGTGGTGGGGGGGGGGGCTAGTATACAAGATGTAAAGCATTAATCAGTCTATTCTTTCTTAAATTTTGGCAGACTCCTGGTAAAATGAGGAAGGTTACTTGCCTTCTGGAAAACTTCCCTTGATTTTTTTTTTTTTTTGCACCATTCAGGGCCCATTGTGGGAGTACTTGCTGCGTAAATTGCTTCTCAAAGTGAGTAAGGGTGGCAGAATTGTACTGGGGGGGGAAGAAAGGTGGGGCAGGGGAATTGAACAAATACAATTTTTCTAGTGGGCAAATGTTTAGAAGTCTGATTGTGGAAAAAGTTTAAAAAAAATAATGGCTTTGAAAGAGATGAGTATATTTATATTCTAAAAGAGTATTCAGAAAAATCCCCTTGTCTTTGTTGTTCAGGTCAAATTAGAATATCTTAGTAGGCTTCCGATATGTCTTCACTACCGGCCAGATCAGTGGGCAGCGATTGATCCAGCGGGAATCGATTTATCGCATCTAGTTTAGATGCGATAAATCGACTCCAAGCGCTCTCCCATCGACTCCTGTACTCCAGCTCGGCGAGAGGCATAGGCAGAGTCGACGGGGGAGCGGCAGCAGTCGACTTACTGCAGTGAAGACACCACGGTAAGTCGATCTATGTACGTCGACTTCGGCTATGTGAATAACGTAGCTGAAGTTGTGTAACTTAGATCGATTTCCCCTCCCTCTAGTGTAGACCAGTACGACTAAGCACCACTTAACTGTCATGTAGAATCACAAAATATCAGGGTGGGAAAGGACCTCAGGAGGTCATCTTGTCCAACCCCCTGCTCAAAGCAGGACCAATTCCCAACTAAATCATACCTGCCAGGGCTTTGTCAAGCCTGACCTTAAAAACCTCTAAGGAAGGAGATTCCACCACCTCCCTAGGTAACCCATTTCACTGCTTCACCACCCTCCTAGTGAAAAAGTGTTTCCTAATATCCAACCTAAACCTCCCCCACTGCAACTTGAGACCATTACTCCTTGTTCTGTCATCTGGTACCACTGAGAATAGTCTAGATCCATCCTCTTTGGAACCCCCTTTCAGGTAGTTGAAAGCAGCTATCAAATCCCCCCTCATTCTTCTCTTCTGCAGACTAAACAATCCCAGTTCCCTCAGCCTCTCCTCAGTCATGTGTTCCAGCTCCCTCATCATTTTTGTTGCCCTCTGCTGGACTTTTTCCAATTTTTCCACATCCTTCTTATAGTGTGGGGCCCAAAACTGGACACAGCTCTCCAGATGAGGCCTCACCAATGTCGAATAGAGGGGAATGATCACATCCCTTAATCTGCTGACAATGCCCCTACTTATACAGCCCAAAATGCCATTAGCCTTCTTGGCAACAAGGGCACACTGTCAACTCATATCCAGCTTCTCGTCCACTGTAACCCCCAAGTCCTTTTCTGCAGAACTGCTGCCTAGCCATTCAGTCCCTACTCTGTAGCAGTGCATGAGATTCTTCCATCCTAAGTGCAGGACTCTGCACTTGTCCTTGTTGACCCTCATCAGGTCTCTTTTGGCCCAATCCTCTAATTTGTCTAGGTCCCTCTGTATCCTATCCCTACTCTCCAGCGTATCTAACACTCCTTCCAGTTTAGTGTCATCTGCAAACTTGCTGAGAGTGCAGTCCATGCCATCCTCCAGATCATTAATGAAGATATTGAACCAAACTGGCCCTAGGACCAACCCTTGGGGAACTCTGCTTGATACCGGCTGCCAACTAGACATGGAGCCATTGATCACTACCTGTTGAGCCCAACGATCTATCCAGCTTTCTATCCACCTTATAGTCCATTCATCCAGCCCATACTTCTTTAACTTGCCGGCAAGAATACTTTGGGAGACCGTGTCAAAAGCTTTGCTAAAGTCAAGGAATAAGCACCACTTAACTGTCATGTAAAATAGGGCCTACACAGAATTCAAGTGGTGCATAAGACTTGTGCTGCACAGGGTTGAGTTTAATGAATCAGGATAAGAAAATCAGGCCCTCTGTGATTTATTACTTAGCAAATCAGTCTATTAACAAAACACTGTTTGCCTGTCAAAAGTAGTGTTTAGTTAACAAGGTGTCTTGTGAAAACTGGCTTGCATTTTTTTGGCTCTTACACTTCCAACTGCCAGAGGCCTGTTTTTATTGTACTTCATAGCTTAAAAAAACCCACAATTACTGACTTTTACTGTTTGTGTTGTATTCTGGCAGGCAGGTCACTGAAGTTAAGAAGCTTGCCCTTGTGGAACTAGGTATATTTTTAAATGTATGTTTCAATAATACACTTCTATTTTATCAGGGCCGGCTCCAGGCACCAGCGCACCAAGCTTGTGCTTGGGGCGGCATCTGGAGGGGGTCGGCGCGGCGCTCCGGCCCCCAGGGAGAGCGGGGCCACGGCCGGGCTCGCCGCCCTCCCCCTCCCGGTGCCCTCCCCCTCGCTGGGGCTCGCCCCCCCCTCTCGCCGCCCTGCCCCCTGCGCTCTGGCCGCCGGGGGGAGAGCGGAATCCCGGCCGGGGCACACAGCCCTGCTCCCAGGGCTCCGGCCGCCCTCCCCTGCTGTGCCCTCCCCCCGGCCGCCGGGGGGAGAGCGGAGCCCCCGCCGGGGCTCGTCGCCCTCCCCCCGGGGCTCCGGCCGCCCTCCCCCCCCACAGGGGCGGGGGCGGCCGGTAGCTTTTTTGCCTGGGGTGGCAAAAAAGCCAGAGCCGGCCCTCTATTTTATGTTCATATGGGGGGAAAAACACAAACTTGTGTATATATACAACTTCTTATAGCAAGATTGTGTCTCCCTCCTTCTGTTCAGGGGTGTTAAGAAGTAGATGTGAATGAAACCTAACTGGGTTTTAAAATACATTGCCTTAGTACTTGATGTGGTCCGTGTGTGACACACTATGTGACAAAGACCCAGAACAAGGTATCTGTATTGTATAGGAGTTGGGTAGTAGTAGCCCTCTGAACAGAAAACAGAGTCCACTAAAAGGTACACAAACTATGGTACAGAAGCTATCCAGAACCCTGCCAGAGCAGTAGTGTGTGTGTGACATTGAAATAACCATATTTATTAATTCTATCCCCCTCTGTTCATGGCTTCCTTCATATTATGATCTATAAAAAGCAAAAGATAACAGGATTCCAAAAAATTTACTCATACAGGAATCTTAAAATGAGGTAAGAATTGTTTACACTAAAGGAATGAATACTTCTACAACCTCAGTTTTTTTTTTTATTTCTTTTATGATAAAAGCAAGAGGGCATCAAATGCAAAGGGGCATCAAATTTGAGTGGAACGTAGAACTTTGGCACTGAAATGAGTGTACACTTGAGAGTATATTCAATACATTTTAAGATATCAAAAACCCAAACCTGTGGTCCTGATTGCTTTCTCTTATGAGAAGACTTGTAGGATGGGGTGAGAACTCCTTCAGGATCTTCTTAAGAACATAAGAATGGCCATTCTGGGGTCAGACTAATGCAAGCCCAGTATCCTGTCCTCCAACAGTGACCAGAACCAGATGCTTCAGAGGGAGTGAATAGAACAGTTCAATTATCAAACAGTCCATCCCCTGTCGTCCAGTTCCAGCTTCTAGCACTCAGGGTTAGGGACACCCAGAGCATTATCACAAAGTTACAGAATTATCTTTGTATCAGCCCATTGAAGGGTGATCTTTGATGCTCAGAGGACACAGAAGTGGTTCTGCCTTTCAACCACAAATCCCTTGGTATTCTCAGGAGGTAGGTTATGATGCTAGAGCTCTTACCAGCCACTTGTGCTGAGTTCCCCAGCGTAAGGGATGTGCATGTATACTAACTCTCTCTCTGCATCCTCCAGTCCTGCACCCAACAGAGATCTATGTCCACAGGAAGGGTCCCCTGCTGATCCTGAGACAAGGAGTACTAGTCCTTCATAGGATCCCTTCCTAATGGGATGAGTAGATCTCTCTAGAGTTGTCTCCTCTGTGCTGCTATGACTGGGGGAACTAGTGCTTTAGTTACAATGAAAAAAATCCCCAGGATATGACCTCTTTTGGCTGATCAAGTATTTTAAAAATGTGAGACAAATATAGTGACTTTCAAACAGCTGGAGGGGGGGATTAGCTTTTTTTTAATGGCATTTTTATTCATAATCTTTACTAAGTGTATTTGCGGATATGTACGGTGATATATGTGTATATAAATACTGGAAATTATGTTCTTGAGACCTTGTAGTTAAAGGCAAGTCACCCAGAGGTAGTGTGCCTTGAGACACTTCTCCAGACAGGAGGTGGGAGGCACTTATCTCTCTAGCTGACCATTGTGTATTGTCTTACAATAGAAGTCTATTTGCATACTAAGTCAAATGCTAATGAAGGGACTGCAGAAGGAAAAATTGACAGAGCTACACAAAGGAGGGGGGAGCCCTATAAGCTGAAGAAGCAAGGACTGCTCCATAGGTGCTATGTCAGGATTCCCTCCCCACTCTGAACTCTGGAGCACAGATGTGGGAACCCGCATGAAAGACCTCCTAAGTTTATATTTCAGCAGCTTAGTTTAAAAACTTCCTCAAGGCACAAATTCCTTGCCCTGGGATGGTATCGCTGCCACCACCAAGTGAGTTAGACAAAGATTCAGGAAAAGGACCACTTGGAGTTCCTGTTTTCCCCAAAATATCCCCCCAAGCCCTTTCATCCCCTTTCCTGGGGAGGCTTGAGAATAATATAACAACCAAATAAGTAACCAAGGTGAGCACAGACCAGACCCTTGGGTTTTTAGGTGTCATAAAAACACAATCAGATTCTTAAAAACAGAACTGTATTATAAAGTAAAAGAAACACCTCTGTAAAATCAGGATGCAAGGTAATTTTACAGGGTAATAAGATGTAAAACACAAAGGATTCCCCTCTAGGCAAAACTTTAAAGTTACAAAAATCCAGAATAAACTTCCCTCTTAGCATAGGGAAAATTCACAAGCTAAAACAAAAGATATTCTAATGCATTTCCTTGCTATTACTTACTATTTATCTGTAATATTAGATGTATCATTTCAGTAGGAGCTGGATTACTTGCTTGGTCTCTCTTTCTCAGAGAGAACAACACACACCGAGCATAAAGCAAAAACCTCCCCCCTGCCCAGATTTGAAAGTAGCTTTTCCCCTTATTTGTCCTTTTGGTCAATTGCCAACCAGGTTATTTGATCTTCTTAACCCTTTACAGGTAAAGGAGGGATTTTATGCTACCCTTAGCTGTATGTTCACAACATGCTAGAACTAGGGGCATTGGGGTTGCTGCTGCACCCCCTGGCTTGAAGTAGTAATAACCCAAATACATGGTTTATGCCTTCAGCTCCCCCACTATAAAAATCGATCTAGCACTACTGGACTGGTCTGACATATCTGGAGGTGCAGGAAGACTCCCTGGCTTCCTTCATCTGGGGGAGGCAAGTTGCCAGCAGGCTTGATCTCATGAAAGGAAGGTCTCAGCCATCCTGGTTGAAAACCCCTGTGAGAAGGACTTTGGGTAAGCAGCCCTCTATTTGACAAGAGGGCATCTTGTTAGTAAGTTTAAGCTCTAGCATGCATGTTGTATTATTTAATATGTAACCCTTTGTTTCCACTAATCCTACTTGCTATCATTTTGAATCTGTTATTTATTAAAACTTGTTTTCACTATAAACATGTCTTAAAAACTGTTAAATAGAGCTGGTCTAAGGTATAAGAAGTAAGCTGTGGTGTACTGTTCCTTTTGAGACTGGTTAGTCTGTGACTGTCCAGTGGAAAAGGGGCTGGATACTCCAGGGGGATGCTTGCAGGAAGTAGGAGTTGGAGTGTCTCTATTGCTTGCCTTTAGAGGACAGCAGAGTCTGCATGGACTGAGAGGGGAGTGCTTGTGATGCCTGTGAACAGGGGTGTCAGGGAGCTGACCCCCTGCAAACACAGACAAGGCTCCCTCATGTTAAGGGAAAGTGGTAGAGAGGTGCCTCAAAACCCTGGGTACCCTCAGGGAGCGTCACAATCAGTCACATAATACCAACACTCACAAAGGTAAAGCTCAGGACAAATATAAAGAACCTTTGGAACAAAATGTGTTTGGAAAAAGTCAGAGCCTGCTCACTGGAGCAGCAGTATGATGGCAGTTAGAAACCCGAGAGAGCTGAAGTTGTGAATCTATCCTACAGACCTTAATAGAGCTCTAAAGTGGTCATGCTGTACTCTGCCAACCATTGAAGAACTACTGCCAAGCCACACAAAAATTGTTTTGGTCCAGGATGCCAAAGTTTGGGTTTGGAAGGAAAAGTTGGGCACAGAAGCTGCTACTTGGCAACTTTCTAGACATTTTCAAGTGATCATTGGCTTAGAATGTCATTTAGAATTTTAGCCACACCAGAAGAGAGTCAGAAGTGACACTAAGAACCTTGAAAGGATTGCCTGGGGTGGAGGTCATTGCAGAGGTGAAAGTGGAGAGAGCGGGCCACACTCACAATTTTGATTGTACTGCTATAGAGAGCACCAAAGAACAGTCTCTATTGAACAAAGAGAGAGCCTGAGTCCTGGCTGTCTCATCACAACTGATGGTGCACTATTCCAACCTAATGTCCAAGCATATTGGATACACCTACCCAGAAAATGTATGGACAGTACGAACAAGTTGTAGCATACATGAATTAACAACAAGAAAAATGTCTGCCCTATCTGGCCAAAGTGTGTGAGCCTCTCTGCTACAAAGGGTTCAAGCTTGGGCTTCTTCTGAATTGATTTCTGTTGTTATGGATTTCTCTAAGGAAATAGGAAATGGGGCCTATGTCTGGGGTGAGAGTTCACACTCAAAAATAGGCTATGCTGTAGGAGACTGAGATATAATCCCAGGTCAATGGAATTTAATAGAAGAGGTATATCTGGTTTTCACTGCATTGAAAGTCCTCTTCTGAGATGGTCACCTTAATGTAGGTAATAGCATGCCCAAATCTTCTTCACCATCATCTAGGTATTGTAAATCAGTGACTGATAAATTAATGGCAAACTAACATATGGAAGTGGCAGCAATTTGGTTTGAAATACGATTGGTCTTTTTGCAGGATAGTAATAAGTTAAATGAGGTGATCAATTCAGACCTGGTATTCCTGCATCACTCCTCTTTTCCCAAATTCAGGGCCTAACCGTTTCCACGTGGCTCATTTAAAACCTATTCATTCTGGAAGCTTAGTCAGGCACGCAGGCTAGAACTGCTGCCACAGCAGGGGCAGCCTAATTTGGAACAGCTTGAGTAGCATGATCTCTAGCAGTACTGCAGCAGAGGGTAGGTCAATCCTCTCAAGGTCTTGCAGCAGCAGTTCTGTTATTCCAGGGGTTCAGAACTGGAAACAGTTTTTTATTTTTATTGACTTGTTTAAGAATTTTTTAAAAATGATGGCCGTATACTTCCCTAGTAACAATGTCAAAATAGCAAGACAAATAAAACTCCTGGGGAAAAAAATAAGGCACAAAGAGAGAAGGGGGGGGAATGTAGATTTTATAAATCTTTCTACATTAAATGTATGGTAGCATTGAATAGACAACATGTCAGTACAGTCACACTACAATCTTGACATAAGTAGAAATGGATTTCATGGGCACATGGGAGGGGGGGTTGACTTTGTGAGGCCTAGGTAAGGTTAGCTCATCCTAGTAGCCTCTGTAATCAGACTAACTCGCTTGACAGTGGGGAGTGGGCTAGACAGAGTATGCTGCATCCCTTAATGGATGTCCCAAAATATTCTGCCTCTAACACAACCAGGGGGCTCTGGAAATTCTCTCAATACCCCCCCCATCCCCATACACAAGGGACAGTGCTTTAAAGGCATATTCCAGCCCTTACTTAATGAATACATCATTCTGTAGAATACTCTTGTTAAGAGGTCTGTGGTTAGTGCTGCCTTGTGTTTCTTTCATGTACTATCCATACCTCTTCTCCTTCTTGAGTCTCAGCAGTAACATGAGAAACACCCAGCTGGTGCCACTGGCACCAATATGGAAAATATTTGAAGGTGGCAAGCCATGGAAGCAAGAAAATAGGACAACTTGTGAGGGCTGTTAATACCTGTATTTTCAGTTTGTTTAGTGAGTTTTGTGATACCCCAATATGAATCCTATGAAAAGGTGTTAGAGCAATAAGAGGCCTTTGTCCTTCATGACTGGGGAGTGGAGAGCAATGGAACCAGTTGCACTTCCAGTGCATGTGGGTAAGGCTGGTTGTGGAGGTGAGTGAAGAATATAGGGTCAGGAATGGAGATCCAATGCAGGGTAGCAGCATTAAATATTTTCAGATGCTGTTCCTCCCAGCCATTGGATGACTTTGGAGCTGCTCCGCAGCCTTGGTGAAGCAAGCGTTCTCCCTCTGCTTTAGCACACATTTGCCCAGAGCCCCATGTAGCTACTGGAGTCAGGCACTGAGATCAAGATTTGCCCCAGTTGCAGAAAAGACTAGCTTATTACTTCAGATGCATAACTAGCCAGTGCACTGGCTGATAACTACCTATGTGGTATTAAACATACGCGAAGTCACAAGAATATGTATGCCCCTTAATTGGCTATAAAATGTCTAATATGTGGTGTTAAAGAGATGAGTACAAACCAGGGGGTTCAGTAACAGCACCCAGAGGGAGTTATGGGAACTAGGTGATTTTTATGCCTGCTTGGAAAACAGAAACTTGTATGCACTTTGGATGATACTAACTACTGCAAAGATGGCCAGCAAGAGGCCTGTGCAAGATTTAAGTAAGTCCCAGAGGGACTTCAAAACCAAAAGCATGATGTATTCTTTTGAGTTATCTTAAATACACAATTTTGGGGCCAAGTTCATGATACCTGAGGAGGGGAGTCTGACTCATGGTTTCTTTTTAACTTTTGCCATGAGCAATACTTGAGCCATTCTTCTCCAAAAACACAGTTCCCTACCACTTGAACTAAAGGAGAATTTCTCAAGTGTTAGCTGTATAGTGCCAACGGGTCACGGCTGCATAGTTCTGATTTCTGTCCAGTAGAAGAGATACATGTACTAACCATTACAGTATTTTTTTTTCTCTTATACTTTTACTGGGTGCTACCACTCATTAGCTTCATTAATCACAATGGCAAATAATCACTTTTGTGAACCTTCCCTCTGTGTCTGATGCATACAGATTTCCTTTGATTTGTGCCCACAACAATTGCTATAGTGGAGAGCCTGAGCTCTGTCATTGCTTCCCAGGGCTGCTTTCTTACTTAGCATGTTGCACTGAAATAAATGAAAGAACCATCATGAGAATTGCATGAGATGAAAAACAAGGTCAAAAGTCATCTTAATCACACTGACATAAGAACGTCATGCTAAAATAAGATTCCATCTCTACATATTTCATTCTTACAAGGTTTCAGGGTACATTGATAAAATTTTCCCTTCTCAATTATTAAAATCCATTTAAGCAGCAATGCATTCACTCTTAATGGGGTAGATCTAGTTTTAATCATTGCTTCTATGTTTGTGTTAGAAGATTTCCAAGTTAGAGGAAATGTATCCAATAAATGTTTAGCAGCACTAAGGCCCTTACCTTAGTCACATTTGTTAGTGCAGCTGCCTCTGTTTTGATTTAGAGTTATTGTTCAGTGTAGCTGAGAGTGAACTGAACCAGTGACAGTGTGGGAATATGCCTCAGACAGAGATATCAAGTGAGCTATTTGATCTGGTTATCAATTGTTAATTGTCTACTGATCCTTAAACTAGATACCTAAACTGAAAAGACCACTATCAGCAACAGATGCAAATTATATGGATCCTGTAGGGGTGCAGGTCCTACAATGTAAGTGTCATGCTAAATTTTTTATTGCTTGCCTGAGCTTCTCATATCTACACTGGTCTCCTAGTGCCTCTAAAGTCATAATACTGGTCCAATTACACTTGTAGGTAGGAGATAAGATAAGAATTGGAAATTCATAAAGGGCTATATTCTGACCATTTATCTCTTCACATTTATTGTTGGATTATCTATGTTGCATATCTGGTGTATGCTTGTACCAGTATAATCAGGTGTAAGTTTCTGTAAAAAGTTGCTTTTAAAAGCTTGCCCTCACAGCTCTGCCAGATCACCTTATTCCTGACTATTTTATGTTCACAGTATACATAGAAGTTAGACAAAAACACAAAATATTATTTCTAGAAGGTTCCCTCCCCCTTTGATCTTTGTCTGACCACTTCCTTTTGGATGCTGCAGGACCTCTGTGGGTTTAGATGTGAATACAGATATCTTTCTAATCAACCCTAATGTCCATAATGGTTCTTCTATAAGCAAACCCATAGCTCAGTGGGAGGAGCCAAAAACAAAACCTAGCTCATCAAAACAATAAGGCAAGTTGATGTCAAGAAGAAAACTCCTTTCCAGTTAACTTTCACAGACATTACACTTTGATAGAAGAGCATTCCCAAAACACAAACAAAATGAAGCAAGATATTCAGTAGGTTGTCAATCAAAACATGTGATAACCTTGAACAGTTTAGGTTAACAACAGTATGAACAAAACATGACCTTCCAAAGTGCACCTGTCTAGAAGCAGGCTCTTCATAGCTGCACACACCCAATGCTATGCACGCACGCACACACATACACACCCTTTTCTTCTTACAACAGAACAGGAACACTGAGTTCAGGAAGCAGGACATAGAAGAGGACTGGTGTGTGTTGCGGAAGATTCCTGCTCATCACAATTTCCTTCCCTTCCCCAAAAGTTCAGTGATACCTGGATGGAGACTGATTCTGCTCAGAGTGTGGATGCTGTTTCTATAGTGCAACTTCCCCAACTGGCTACATGAATTCACCATAGGCAGACAGAGCATCCTCTTCCCTATCTGTTCCCCGTTCAGTAGGCAGTATATTTCTATGGTTAGCAATGCATTCTCACTGTGCTAAACGCATTCACCACTATCCATAGCCTGCAAGATCACACCACGAGTATCAAACACATCCAGACCCTCACCCAACACATGCTGCTTGGCCAGGATAAGCATGCATCGAGTTTTGTATGGATGCACTTGTTGAAACTTGCATGTTTCCTAGTCACATCAGTAAGTTTTGAGCATTGCAACAGGGTTGGATGAATCTTTTCCATCAGTATGAACATATAGGTTGGTGGAAGATAGACCTGATGAAAGTGTTGGAGAAACCCTATCCTATCAAATGTACTCAATATTATATAAGCATGACTTAATGCCATATGGAAAGGTGTATCTCAATGTTTTTGCCACTATGCAAGATATCCACTTCTTCAGAGTCCTATGCGGTCTTTCTCCACTATCCCAATTTCTTGGGGATGGCACACAGCAGATTTATAACCTATTTTACCAATACTAATCAGGAAGTTTTCAAACTCTTGGTACAAAAAGTGTCCTATTATCCAAAACAAACATAGTGAATAAAGTGGTTGGGAAAGAAATCACTTGACATGCCTTGTGAAATTGAATGCAAAGGGATAACACAAGTAATAGTCTACAAAAGTCAACAGTGTGTAGCCATGCAGTGCGATCTAGGGGTCAGTAATATCCACTGTAATTGTCTGCCATGGTCTGCCTATGACTACCAGTTTCAAAGGGACCTGAGGAGTGGCTGAGCATTCCTTAATATCTGAATGCAGTCCTGGCCACCAAGCAGAACTATGCAGAAGTTACTTCATCTTCGTAACTCCCAAATGTTTTTCATGAACCACAGCCAGGACTGCTTGTTGCAATAGCACAGGAACAATCACTTGAGCTCTTCTGCTCAAGATACATCAAGTAGCATGTCTTCACTGTGATCTTGGAACGAATTTGTAGAAGGTAGACCGTTTTCTCTTAAGGACTGGGTACATTCAATCCATTTGTACAATTAATTGCCAAAATTAGGCTATCCCACCATACCATTCCCTCCATAAACTTATCAAGCTTAGTCTTGAAGCCAGATATGTCTTTTGCCCCCACTACTCCCTTTGGAAGGCTGTTCCAGAACTTCACTCCTCTAATGGTTAGAAACCTTCATCTAATTTCCAGTCTAAACTTCCTAATGTCCAGTTTATATCCATTTGTTCTTGTGTCCACATTGGTACTGAGCTTAAATAATTCCTCTCCCTCCCTAGTATTTATTCCTCTGATATATTTGTAGAGAGCAATCATATCTCCCCACAGCCTTCTTTTGGTTAGGCTAAACAAGCCAAGCTCTTTGAGTCTCCTTTCATAAGACAGGTTTTCCATTCCTCGGATCATCCTAGTAGCTCTTCTCTGTTCCAGTTTGAATTCATCTTTCTTAAACATGGGAGACCAGAACTGCACACACTATTCCAGATGAGGTCTCACCAGTGCCTTGTATAATGGTACTAACACCTCCTTATCTTTACTGGAAATACCTCACCTGATGCATCCCAAGACCGCATTAGCTTTTTTCACGGCCATATCACATAGGCGGTTCATAGTCATCCTGTGATCAACCAATACTCCGAGGTCCTTGTCCTCCTCTATTTCTTGTAACTGATGAGTCCCCCGGCTTATAACAAACATTCTTGTTATTAATCCCTAAATGCATGACCTTGCACTTTTCACTATTAAATTTTCATTCTATTACTATTACTCCAGTTTACAAGGTCATCCAGATCTTCCTGTATGATATCCCAGTCCTTCTCTGTATTAGCAATACCTCCCAGCTTTGTGTCATCTGCAAACTTTATTGGCACATTCCCACTTTTTATGCCAAGGTCAGTAATAAAAAGATTGGTCCCAAAACCAATCCCTGAGGAACTCCACTGAGGAACCTCCTTCCAGCCTGACAGGTCACCTTTCAGTATGACCCGTTGTAGTCTCCCCTTTAACCAGTTCATTATCCACCTTACAATTTTCATATAGAGCCCCATCTTTTCCAGTTTAGCTAATAATTCCCCATGTGGAACTGTATCAAATGCCTTACTGAAATTGAGGTAAATTAGATCTACTGCGTTTCCTTTGTCTAAAAAAATCTGTTACCTTCTCAAAGAAGGACATCTGGTTGGTTTGGCATGATCTACCTTTTGTAAAACCATGTTGTATTTTGTCCCAATTACCATTGACCTCGATGTCCTTAACTACTTTCTCCTTCAAAAATTTTTCCAAGACCTTGCATACTACAGATGTCAAACTAACAGGCCTATAGTTACTCGGATCACCATTTTTTCCCATTTCTTAAAAATAGGAACTATGTTAGCAATTCTCCAGTCGTATGGTACAACCCTTGAGTTTGCTGATTCATTAAAATTCTTGCTAATGGGCTTGCAATTTCATGTGCCAGTTCTTTTAATATTCTTAGATGAAAATTATCTGGACCCCCCGATTTAGTCCCATTAAGCTGTTCGAGTTTGGCTTCTACCTTGGATGTGGTAATATCTACCTCCATATCCTCATTCCCATTTGTCATCCTATCATTATCCCCAAGCTCCTCATTAGCCTCATTAAAGACTGAGGCAATGTATTTGTTTAGATTAGCCTTAACCTCCACCCCATCAATCTGCATATACATAGTTCTGAATAATGACCAGTCAGCAGCTGAAGGATGTGAGGTGGTTGCAAAACAGAAGCACTTGTTGCCAGAATGTTATATTCTGATGCACCCTAAAATCGTAATCTCTAAACACAAAGAAAATGAAGCAAGACACGCAGGTATGTGGTCAATAAAAACATGTAGTAATCATAAACCAGTTAGGTCAGCAATTGTCTGAACAAAACATAATAATCTGAACTCTATATACATAGCAGCAGGCCCTGAGTAGCTGCTTCACACACCCAATGCTATGCACGTACACTACAACCTTGACATACACAAGGAAACAAAACAGGAACAGGAGTACTGAGTTCAGAAAGCAGGGAACAGAAGCAAGAGGGCAATACCCTTACCAGTCACCACAGAGGTCACCTAAACAACAAAGCAACCTGATATCAAGAAGAAAGCTCTTTTTCAATTAACTTCCATGACAAAATTTAAAAAGCAAGTGAGAACAGGTTCAAAAGAGGAGTGATGCATGTGTGAGAGGACTGTAGATCATTTAAACATGTATATCTAGTCCTGGTTGTACTCAGCCTGCATCCTCATCAGCGAATCACTGGGTAGCACTAGGATGCTATGGACCAGCTTGCTTTGGCACGAGGATGTGCAATCAAGACTAAGTTGCCAAGTTGCTGAAAGATGTACCTCCTATCATTCGTCTGATCTGAAAAGACACCGAATCAACAGAATAAAGAGCCCACGGTGACTCCCTGCAAGCAGCTATGCCCTTCAGAATGATACCTTTGTCCTTCGCTGTTCATTCAAGTGCTTTAGGAAAATGATAGCCTGAGCATTAAAGATAGCACAAAGCATCTAACCAGGGGAGGAGCCAGATTTAACATTAAACAATACAGCACAGTTTTCGCTCTTCATCCTTTTGTACAATATGTCCAAGTACCACTTCAAACAGCCTGAATTAATTTTTTCTCTTTCATTTCAACCTTTCATTTTTTTCTGGGATAAAAGACCTTTCCTGAACGTTATTTTGTTGAATCACTGAAATCAAATTAAAAATGTAACCCCTTTCTCCCTCTCACTCCATATCTGTTATCAAAAATACATAATCTAGTTCAGATCTAGCATCAGCAGATATAAACAAAAACCTCAAAACTGTCTCAGAAATAAATACTCTTTTTATATCACATTCTGGTCTCGTTATTAGTGTAAAAAAAAAAAAAAAGTACCCAAGTAATATCATTTGTAGAATCAGAAGCAACTTTAGCCCCTATTAGAACTTGTTTCTAGTCTGCTTTAGTACCCTAGAGGTGGTGGGCTTTTTAACAGTAAAAATGTTTTAAATACTAAGGTCCAGATAATTAAATTTACTAACTATGCTGAGATCTAGCAGCTGAGAATCTGGACCTAAATATTTAAGCAGACATCTGAATTTGTATGTGCAATAATTTTCTAGATGCATTTTAATAGGTATTTAATAAGACAATGAGGTGGTTAAAACCAAAATCATTCGCATCTGTAATTTACTGTGGACCAAAAAATGCAAGTGTGTTAAATGTTTGTGCCTGTTACAGTATAGCCTATTATTTGTGCAAGCATTTATGTTCCCATAATTAAAGTCTTTTCAGTATAATCTTCCTATTGTTTAGAGAGGTTACTGAGCAGCAGCATTACAGGTTTCTCAAGGGCTGTCATTTTGCTGCAAGGTGACTTCTAGGGAAATTGGAAATGCCAATTTGAGAAATTTTATTTTCAGTTGCAATGCCCAATTTATATGTGACAGGAAGTGCTTGTGATCATTCAAATTACTCTACTGAGCAAAGTGGTGTGCAACTCCTTTTTTTAATACACATCTTGTTTACAAAAGCCTATAGTTATCAAGTAGGGTAACACTTTCTACTCAGGAGATGTTATTGAATGGTAAGCTACACTGACATTCATGCATAATACAGAAGTCTGTTCATATGGGTCCCAAATTAATAATGTCGAAAGCCTTTTTTTGCTTCTATCTTCACTAAAAAGGCTAATTGTGATCAGATGCTAACGATGATTAATATTACAAAGGGGGAAGAAATGCAGGCCAAATTAGGGAAGGAACAGGTGAAAGAATATTTAGATACATTAGATGAATTCAAGTTGACAGGGCCTGATGAAATTCTTAAGGAACTAGCTGGAGCACTCTTTAAACCATTAATACTTATCTTTAAGAAACTCAAAGCACAGGTGAGGTCCCAGAGGACTGGAGAAAAGTAAATACAATACGTATCTTTAAAAAGAGGACCCAGGGAATTGTAAGCCACTCAGCCTAACTTCAATACCCAGAAAAGATACTGAAACAAATTATTAATATATAAGCACCTACCTGGGAAATATGATAAGTAATAGCCAACATTCATTTGACATGATTTGTTTTTGACAAATCCATCTAATTTCCTTCTTTGCCTGGGGTGAGGGGAAGCAGTAGACATGACTTATCTGGACTTTAGTAAGGGTTTTGACACCGTTCCATGTGATATTTTCATAAGCAAACTAGGGAAATGTGGTCTAGATGAAATAACTATAAGGTTGGTACGCAACTAATTGAAAAATCATATTCAAAGAGTACACCGCTACCCCGATATAACGCTGTCCTCGGGAGCCAAAAAATCTTACCGCATTATAGATGAAATCGCATTATATCGAACTTGCTTTGATCCGCTGGAGGGCGCAGCCCCGCCCCTCCAGAGCGTTGCTTTACCGCGTTATATCAGAATTCGTGTTCTATCGGGTTGCGTTATATTGGGGTAGAGGCGCAGTTATTGATGATTCACTGTCAAACTGGGAGGACACATCAAGTGGGGCCCTGCAGGGTCTGTCCTGGATCTGTTACTATTCGGTATTTTCATTAGCTGCTTGCATGATGGAGTAGATTACATCAAGATGCTACAAACACTTTGAAGGACGGGATTAGAATTCAAAACAATCTTGATAAATTGGAGAATTGGTCTGAAGTCAGTAAAGTTAAAATTCAACAGACACTTGCAAAGTACTTCACTTTGAAAGGAAAAATCAAATGCATAACTACAAAACGGGAATTAATTGGCTACTCTGCAATACTGCAGAAAAGAATCTGGGGGTTCCTAGTGGATCACAAATTGAATGATTGAACTGTGTGGTGCTATTGTGGAAAGGACAAATGTAATTCTGAGATGTATTAATAGGAGTCTTGAACATAAGACATGGGGGGGGAGGGAATTGTTCCCCTCTGCTTGGCACTGGTGAGGCCTTAGCTGGAGTACTGAGGCAAGTTTGGGGTACATTAGGAAAGATGTGGACAAATTGGAGAGATTCCAAAGGGGAGCAACAAAAATAAGTTTTAGAAAAAAATGACCTGTTAAGAAAGGTTAAAAGAAGTGGGCATGTTTGTCCTAGAGAAAAAAAGAGTTGAGGATGATATAAGTCTTCAAATATGTAAAAGATTTTTATAACGAGAATGGTGATCAATTGTTCTTGTCCCCTGAAGCTAGAAAAAGCAAAGTAATCCACTTAGTTTGCAGCAAAGGAGACTTAGACTAGGAAAAACTTTCTAACGACAGGGCTGGTTAAGCACTGAAACAGATTACATAGGAATTTTGTGGACTCCCTGTCACTGAAGGTTTTTAAGAACAGTTTAGATAAATACCTGTCAGGGATGATGTAGGTTTCCTTGGTCCTGCTTCAGGCAGGAATAGATTAGGTGACTTCTTGAGGTACCTTACAGCCCTACATTTCTATGATCATAAAAAATGTTTCAGTGGTGGTACTTGACATGGTTCTTACCAGTTTGAGAGAGATTTCTTGTACATAGAATAAGGATCAGTAGTAAGACTGGTAAAATGTTGTAGAACAGTAAGTGTATCAATGATCAAGGAAATAATTTTAATTGCTGAATGCCTCCTCAACACCTCTGCGATAGGCATATTAGATAAATAAGGCTAACTATGTTATGACCAATGGCAAAGAGTACATTCATCTACAGTAGTTATCACCAGTCCTTAGAGCCTCCCTTGTTCTGGTGTATATGTTTAGGTGTTGTTAACACACCAAAACCACTAGAACAACAGATTGTGACCCATGTTGAAAAGCACAACTTTTGTACAATATGTCCAAGTACCACTTCAAACAGCCTGAATTAATTTGACTTCTGATATCTATGGCAGAGACAGTGTATTTGTAATGGAGATAACCATCCCCTCTGCTGTACCATGGCACAGAAAGTCTTTTAAACAACCGTAGGGGTAGCTAGGTAGAGTATTGTTTTCCCTAGGTATACATCAGTTTCTGTATGCTACTGCACTTGTTACAGGCTATAAATACAATTTAATCAGTAATGTTTACTTGATAATTTCAAAGACCTTATGAGTGCCTATTTGTAAGACGTAAGAACATAGTCTATGGGGGAAAAGGGCATCTGAAAGTGTGGATGTGTAAAAACTGAGAGATGAGGACAAAGAAGAAGTGACTGCTACTACTAAAGGCAGTTGAGTTGCAAGACAGCCTTGTCTTGGTTGAAGTTGTGCTTCAAATACTAACTGATCTGTGGAGGAGCAGCATTTGTTGCTATTCTGTTCTCTCTTTATGCTAGCATATCCTTTTCAGTCTTGTAGCCAATGACTATATCTCACTTTCTTGATCTGTTGTCCAGTTTTAAACTGTAAGCTCTTTGGGGGAAGGGACCACGTGAAGCACTATTGAGGTGAATTTTAATAATATATGACCTGCGAGGCTTGTCTTTTTATAGTTCCAGGTAATCCTCCCGTTGAAAAACCCAATCCTACTCTTCAAACTAAAGTTCTTAAACAGTGATAGAATAGAGCTAGTATTATTAGAAATGTCTGAGTGACATGTATGTAGAGAGACATTCCATGTTCAAGCATCATCTCCTCTTCAAGAGAGAATGGTGGAAGAAATATTTTTATTGTTAGGAATTGTAAAATGGACACAGAGTAGGGCTAAATTAAGTGGGCTGAGGGTTGATGGTCTTTTAGAATTTCAGGAGGGTGGATTTATTTTGAAGGAAGTGTTTGGGGAGTGAATGGTTACAAATTTAGGAGTGGGTTGATGCATTGTGGTCCCTTTTACATATGGGAGTGAGGGTCCCATGGAATTACATTATAATTTGGAATTATACATCCTACCACTTTTTGCCTAATGTCAATGGCATCCTTATACAGAAAATGATGTTCTAAGTGTTAATAGTAGCATGCATTTATTATCAAATTGAACTGTATCATAATGTATTGTGTTATAATATTGATTAGCATTTAAACTTTCCCAATTTCTGCATCCTTGAAGCAACTTTTATTTCTGCATTGTGGATGTAGTCCTACTTTTTCTCCACTTCTTCCACTCATACACATTGAGGAACTGCCATCTATCTTCCTCCACCTGCGGACTGGAAAGGACTCTCCACGGTGCTGCTTCTTAGTTGGCCAAAAAGGACTAATGATGAGGTGCACACCCTTTCATCCAGGGCAACCTTCCACAGTTTTTTGATGCTGATGGCAGAAAATCTTGCACAGCAGTAGCTGTGCTGAATATTGTAATTTAGGGAGTGGTCCCATTTGCATCATCTTCTCCCTAATGATAAATGTAAACAAAACCTCCATTCAGTAGATAGCACTGTGTCTTCAACTGTAGTCATTAGATAGTTTGCTGGTTTAGAAAAATGATCTGTTGGAGTTTCTATTTTGCCTCTGTATGTTGCAGTGTCTTGTATTGTGCTTCCAAAAATTAATTCTATCAAAAAAAGGAAGGGAGTACAATACATTACATGGCTACATACAAAACAGAGCTAATGTGCCCCTTTTTGTAATTTTATTGAAGATAGTGATATATATTTTAGAAGTTTATATCATTTTTTTAAAAAAATGAAAGTACTAATGTACAATAGAAACACACTGAATTACAAAATAGTCTAGATCACTTAGAATCATATATAAAATATTGACAACCATGTACGTGTATATTTGTGTTCTCATTATTGGCAGGGGTTGTAATGCCACCTATACTTAAAGTTGCTGAATGTTTCCCATAACATCCTATATTCAGTTGCTTATAACTTTTTCAAAACTTTTAAACTATTCAGGCTGAAATTTTCCATGTCACGTGTCTGCCTCAGGCTGCCTTTTCACACATACATGAGCCCCCTTCCCCTTTTTTTCCTTTCAGCTAAAACAGTTCTGTTTTAGAAAATGAGGTCAGAGGAAAATACATTGGCAAAACAATGTTGACAAAAAAAATCTCACAACTGTTTCACTGAGAAGCTTCAATCCCTCCATTCTTTGGAGAAGGGACTTGAAATTTGGCAAGGGGATTGCCCTGGTGTCATGTCATCCCCATGCAAATTCACCCAAATTGAGTAAAGTTATAAGCCTATAAAAATTGCAGGTTGCACAAGTTCAGTAGAGACTTGTTTGAGTCTGGTAGCTAACTTCTCCTAAGATTTGATCTATACTGAGCCTATTGCATCCCAATGATGCAAAAACTGAACAGCACTTTCCCTGTAATTGCTTCTCCTGGTAGTTAAGATTTTGTGATTGGCACCCAGACCATTATACAGAATCATGGGAAATAAAAATTCTGTTAAATCTGTGCATGAAAAATTGGTGAACAAAGCCCCTCAAAGATGCCTGCTATTCGGTTAGTAGAGTTTTGATAACCTAAGCCTTTCAAATGCAGCCACTAGATAAATGATCTACTGTGAGTGTGAAAATCTCTGGGCACTGGAACGGAGAGCCAGGAGACTGTTTGTTTCTCCCTGTAATTGAAGACTGCATCATGATGCATACACACAAGCAGGCAGACAACCTTAATTCTGGAATTTCCAAAATTTTGAATGCTTGACTTTGCAACCTTGACATCCTTTAAATGTAGGGTTTGGTTGGTTTTGTTTGTTTGTTTTTTTAATGCCATACACTTATATATATGGCTATTTACTTATTCCACACAGTCCTTAACCAAAGCAATGTGAATCAAGAGAAAATGGAAATTTTCTGTTGGAAAATGCCAGTTTAATCAAATTGGCATGTGCTGTGACTTCCAGGACTGCCAGGTTCCCATCTGTGCAGTAGGGAGCCTGGAAGCTGGGTTAGAAGCCTTAGCAGCTCTGAGAGCCTCAGCTCAAGCAGAATTTTTTTTTTTTTTTAAACTTCAGATTTCCCCATGGAATGGGAATTTTGGGTTCCAATCAGCTCTAAGTAAAGGAGAATAACAATGAACATGACAAAAAATGTGCAATGGAGGAACTAAGGGGAGAGGAAAGGCTGAGACCTTTCCATTTTGTTATCATCAGTAACTTAGTACCAGGTTCTATCATCCTACCTTACACAAAAATAGTAATTTTACTGTGCAATTGCCCCCCTTAATTTCAATGTGACTACTTGCAGAGTAGTCTTAGTAGTATTAGTATTAAACATGAATAATGGTGGTCCCCTAATTCCTCTTCCGCGTGAATTTTTAATTTCCTTGAAATCTTCCAGATATCGTAGAAGTGTGTCAAATTATTATTGAAAACTCCTGTAACTTCGCTTTTTTTTTTTTTTTTTTTTTTTTTTGAGACATTGTTTCCTCCAAACAGAGAAATCGACCTTTTACTCTTAGGTGGATATTGATTTGTCACAATTGGTGAAGCAAGATTCTCTCTCATGAAGTATTGCTAAGGAAAACTTTTTTTGCTGGATATGTGGTGTTTATATCCATAGAGTTATGTAATTGTTTTTAGGCAGTCAGATTTGGTGACTGCTAGTGATTTGTTCTTCTCTCTGCCCAGTCTTTTACTTGTAATACCATCTTCCCCACAAGCTCTGTGCACAGTGTGACTCTCCAAAGCTTAGATAATTCAATAGCAATCTCAATGATTAGAGAGAGATAGTAACTTTTAAAACTGTCTAATGGCGACTGATTATATGTGCTTTTATGGGTCAACCTTTGGGCAAGGATAGCAAATAGATCTTAGTGTGTGTGTGTGTGTGTGTAGGGGGGCAGCAAAAACTTAAAATGTATGCTCCAGTTCAACCACCAGTTCTTGGGCTTGCTGCAGGAATTATTGGGTGAAATTCTATGGCCTGCTTTATGGTGGGGGTCCAACCAGATGATCACACTGATCCCATCTGACCTTTAAAATCTATAAATGGGTTTTCACACACATTCTTTGTCAAGGCTAAATCCCCACTATGTCACTCCACATGCAGGAAGTGGGGGCCCACAAGGATTTTAAAAATTAATACTTGCCCCGCCAGGCTTGTATTAAACTCCCAAGGTTACAGCTTCTCTCTGAACTTGGCTTGGTAAACGCTGCCACCACCCAAATGCAAAAAAAAAAAAAAAAAACTTTGAACCCAGGAAGAAGCACTTGGGAATTCCTCTCTAAGGGGTACCCTCAAGCCCTTTCACCCCCCCCTCCAGGGAAGACCTGAGAGAGAAAACAAAGGAAATACCAGCTAATCAAACAACATATGCACTCTCTGCTTTTGTATGGAATGGATTGCTTATTATAAAGTAAGGGACATCAGATTCTTCAGCATACGGTACAGCTACTGTACTAGAGTGGCTCTAGTGAAAATCTGACATAATTCAGTGGCTCCAATAGCTGACCTAGGGGCTAGTATGGTGCTCCCAGCACTGAATATTATCTTAAAGAATCTAAACAGAGGTGCTGCTCAGTGAGATGGCTTCTGCTAAGATTTTTAAAATGTATAATTCCCCTGATACATATGCACCTTTCTCTTTCTTATTTTATGCTCCATTTATTACTTGTATTTGGGTAGAACTCACAATGTGCTAGGGCCAGGCTCTCTCACATGCACTCCCAAATCCCTGCTTTAAAGACTACAAGCGACATATAAAATATGGGGCAGAGGGATTATAATTTTTGTAATAAATTATAATATTTTTGTAAAGACTCATTAAATCCCTTCTCAAGAAATCTCCTTTTCCACATTGCCTACAAAACACCTTGACAATGACTAGAAGTTGCAGATGTGCTGACATCACTGCTTATTGTTTCCTTGTACAGGTCTGTCGCATCTAACATGCGCGATTTCAGTTTTACGCGGTCGGCAAAAACAAAAAAAAAAGAGAAAAATAATAATTTTAATACTGTACCTGTAGTGTGGGCGATTCCACCCGCCATTGAACTCAATGTAATTTTGACTATACGCTGTTTTTGCTTTACTCGCTAACCGTGGAACGGAACCCCAGCATAAGATGAGACTTGCCTGTACTTCCACTGTCTGTCCATGTCCATATGTTGTCTCTTGTCTTATACTAAAATTGTAAGATCTTGGGGCAAGGACAGATGTTTTATTTATACAGCGCCTAGCATGGTGAGGTCCTGGACTAGGGCTTCTACGCACTGTGATGACAAAAATAACTCTGTGCTCCCAGAGTGATAGAGGGGAAAGAGAGAAGAACTCACAGTGGAGCCAAATTGACTCCTTTTTTACATTAAAAGTTTAGTGGAAACTTCTGATTTAATCAGAACCTTTTTTTCTTTCTGCACTTTATTAATAAAAGGCTATGAATCTTTTTAACTTTCCCCATCACTAATTTTAAATAAAATTTATTTTAAAATATCTGATGCATTTAAACTGCTCGAAGATCCCACCATATAAGAACATCCTATACTGTAATTTTAACAAATAAGAATTGTATAGCATTAGGATGAAGTTGACCTTCAGAAATGGACTTTGGGCAAAGATCTGTGGCTCCCGATTCTAGACCTCACCATTTAGACTTTGCTGCAAACATATTGCCTAATTAAATTATAACTCATTGATTTATTTTTAACTTTCAGCAATCACCTGAAAAATTTTATGCAGAATTCTATTCCTTTTGGCTACCAAAAAAATTCGAATTGCTCCCTTGAGTGGTATGTGCCTCTCCTTTGTATCCTCATATCATTATCCTACATTGTATTCTGTTACACTGTTGATTGGGAATACGTTATGCAAATCTTTGACAGCATCTTGTGTATCGGCAAGAGATCTCTCTGAAATGTAAGCATTATTGAATAGTTACTGATTAAAGTCCAATGCAGACAAACACTAACAGCACAGCCAACACATTCTGAAGCGAGAAAATGCCTTGGAACAATATGGAGCCTTAACTGCTAAATTTTCTTTGTTTAATGTGACATAATTAAAATGTGCTAATTACACCAGGCTACTGGTGCCTTCCAGACAGTGGGGATGGTGCTCGGGGAGTTGGAGCATACTAGTGTCGAGGACTTTTAACCCAGACAGCACTGTTCGTTGTCTGACCACAGAGAGAGAGACAGGCAACACCAGCAAGGTCCAATACAAGCTCTTTATTGAAGAGTGCACACAACAATAGAGAGCGGCCCGTCTCCACTGAGAACCAGCCCCGATTACAATAACTAGTAAGGTTATATAGACAGTTCCGTCGCGTCATAGTTAAAACAACCCAACCCCCCTTTATTAGTAAGAAAGCTTCTAATATTCATGCATATCTATCTTCTTTGACACTACAAACAATTCGTGATGCCTCAGCAACTTCTTATGAGCTTTGTTGTCATGCACCAGACACTAGGAGAAAGGAGGGAGTTAAGAACAAATGAAGAACAGAAACAGGGAGTGGATACTGCAAGTTTCCATTTGTCCAAACAAACCGTTCCTAGTACATTTGGTACAAGAATGCGGCCCCCCCTTTATCTCATTCTTTGAAGCCCAAGCAAGCATGTCCTCATGTTTCACAGAGAGACAGGAATAGCCCAGCAACTACAGTTAGCCTAACTTTGGCTAAGCTGGCCAAACAACTTGTTCTATACTCCATTTTCTTGGGCCTAACACTAGCATGCTACTACCCTGGGCTTAGTGCTGAAGAGGAAGAGAGCCTCTTTATAGGGACCCAAAAGGTCCAGACAGAAGTCACTGGGAAAGTAACATGACTTTTCTCTGCCTAATAGCTATCTTCCCCCAGAATCCCAGCAGAAGTATAAATGCTAAATGTGAGGGTTCCTGCATCCTGGACAATGGCGACGGGAAAAAATGGGTGACATAAAGCACAGGTGCATTGAACTGCCAGTTTGAATGGAAATGCAGCAAAGAAAAGCGAGCTGTCAGTGTGTCAGGGGACATACATTGGACCAAGTTTAAGAGCAATGTAGGATACATCCCTCCTGGAGCAGGATGGAACTGGAAGGCCATTCTCTAATGGTTAGCCAGAATTTAGAATCGCTCAGTAGTGAATATAGGTTGTTCACATGCTGTGCAGGACAATAAAAATAAGATGCTCTTGGTGTGGTTGTAGCACACAGCATCATCCACAACCTTGAGCTTTCTAGTCCGTATTCAGAAAAGATTTATCCCTCTCTTTAAATGTCTGAATTCACTTTGAAAGTGACTTTCAAATTTTACCAGAACCCATGAAAGGAAGCACTGACTTCAAGCTCTTGCAGATGCCTTTAAGGTGATCACGTGTTACTTCAGAGATAGCTATCATGTACACTGAGGAAGAGTTTTACAAAAGTACCTAAGGAATTTAGGACCACAAATACTAGTAAAAGTCGTCAAGACTTGCATGTCTAAATATCTTTGGTGCTTTTGAAATTTCCATCCGGGGTTATTAGTCAGGCCAGAGCGCTGGAAGCAGTTACTAAAAATCACCATTAGGCTGTCACCTATTTGAAACATACTGCAGAAATTCAATCAGAGGCGGATGTAGCTTAAGGTAAGGGCATTCAAAAGGAAATTAAGACAGGCAAGTTAGTGGGCAGGTGGTATTTCCTGAGGAATTTAATCACTGTTGTGACTGAAATCTCTCTCACTTTTCAAGGACAAGATCTCTGGTTTGGGGCTTTGCACAAGCTGGAAAGAGCTGTGCTGGCACTCTCAGTAATTAGACATCTCTAGCCTCTTATGTCCAAAAAAATAGTCTTAAGGATGACAAATGTAAAGAGGGGCAAAACTTTTGATCTGTAGAGACAAATCAGCTCTGAATACTCAGTCACTGAGAACCAATTCTTTGGTGCTCTGTAGTCGCCTTCTGAATCCTTTCTGTACTGTCGGATGTCGCTTACAGCATCAACACGCTCCCCAGTTACATTAAAATTACTATACATCTTTCCCCCTCCCAGAGTCATGACATGTGCAATCAATGGGTGTGGTAAGTCTGGTGTTCCACACATGCCTGAGTGGTTAGGCAAAGGGATACAGGAGGATGGGAGTCGTGCAAAAAAGCATAAAATAAACATGAAGCTATGTCTGGGTCAGATGCTGTGTCATTCACATCAACACACTTGAACAAGCTTTTATTGAAGCCTATTAGGCAGGGAAGTCAAGCACGTTCCCTTTGCACTGAACACAAGATAACTGAAATAAATCTGTATTTCTGTCCTAATTTTGATGGGGTTCATCTCTAAGGCTCCTATTTGGTTAAGTGAGCAGCTACAATGCTTCTGGGTAAGGAGATCCATAGCAAAGTATCCGTGGCTTCATTTGTGACAGCATTCTGCAAAAGAGGCTATGAGAAAGCAGCAAGTACCTGTTTAAAAGTTTGTATTTCCATCCGTAGGGTAGGCTCTGCATCAGCCCAAATTCTTCTCAAAAGTGTACTAATACCATCAGGATCTTAGTTCCATGCTTGTCAGGAAGAATTATTTCTCTCTTTGTGTCTGTTATCTGTCCCTGGTTGCAGAATCTCAATTCACAAAAAAGCAATGTTCCTGGGAAACAGACAAAACTCTCTGGCAGTCATAGATCTCATTTGGTAGAAATTTTTGAGCACCATTAAAGGCAAACCCTAACCCTATCCTTTATAGCTAAAACATTTTTTCCTAACATTTAACCTAAATCACCCTTTAAGAATGAGCAGATTAAGCCCATTACTTTTGTCCTACCTTCAGTAGACATGGAAAACAATTGATCACAATCCTCTTTATAGCAGTCCTTAACATATTTGAAGTTTATTGTCTTCCACCGCCGTCATCTTTGTTCTTTTAGAAGAAGGTTGTTCTCTTAATATCATTGAAACAGCCAGTTTGTTTCCCTTTGCTTAAATTTATATTTTCTATAACAAACAAGCTACATTTTATTTAAGATTACTTATTTGTGAATTACTATTTAATTCAGTTTTTAAAATTATTTCATACCAGACAGTACAATAGTGCACTGTAATTGTTTGTTTGTGATCAAACTACGTGTAAAACATTCCCTTTATAAAGTATATATATTCACATTATTGGGACATGTAGTATTGAAAATATCACTCCTTGCACCCCTTACACTGGGGCTTGTGAGAGGTCCTCAGGAGGCAGCATTATGGCTGTCTTCTGCCATGCCTGCACCACTGGACTCATCTCTTCGCTGTATACAGAGCTTTTATGGTCCCTTTAGTCTGCTTCTGTCCTGCTGCTGAGTGTAAAGGGGCCAGAAATGGGTAAGTATCTCACCCCCAATTCTTTAGTAAATTTAGTGCTGATGAACAGTGTCTGATTGAGGCTGAAAGCCCTAATGTCTTCAGCTTTTGTTTAGCCACAGTCCAGGAATAGCCCAGGCAGCATTAGTGCAAGCTTCCCTCATGCTACCCTCCTAATCCATCTCCACCTTCTGCTGGAGGGAACTGCTCTGGGTGTGAGGAGCCAGTTCACTCTCCATGGCTGTTCAGTCTTTGACCTTGCTAGTGAGAGCACAAGCATTAGCACCAGCTGTGGCAGTAATTCTTGTGATGTGTAAACCAGTCCACGGGGAAACGGTTAAGAGCAACCAATCATTTCATATACCAGTAGATCACCCAATAATAGGGTGACCAGATGTCCCGATTTTATAGGGACAGTCCCGATTTTTGGGTCTTTTTCTTATCTAGGCTCCTATTACCCCCCACCCCCTGTCCCGATTTTTGACACTTGCTGTCTGGTCACCCTGCCCAATAATTCCTTATTTATTTCAGTTAGCCTATTGACCGAGGCCCCTTATGGACTCCCACTGAAGTCAACAAGGCTCTGTACAGGCATAGATCGGCCTACGAGGATCAGAGTGGCTCTCATGGTGCAATCAGAATGGCCTCTCTGCTGAGACTGCCAGTGGGAGCCAATTATCATGGTGCTTTTCCTCCTGTACTTTGCAATCCAAAAGGCAAAGTGACTGAGACCACCCAATTCCTTTCACCATATCCCACCAAATGTTTGGGCTACTCATCTGAACTGAATCTTAAAGCCCCTGGAAGTTCACCCTTTGCCAGCCATCTACTACTTACTGCAGGAGTCAGTATTTGATGATGACTCTCAAAACCCTGAACAACTCACAGTAAAGAATGTGTTAGCAACATACTTTCCATCCCAGTCAGTCAGAGTGGGTTTAACAGGAATGCAATAGATGGCCTCCTCTTCCATTTTATCTTCACAGAGAACATACAGTGGCTCCATTAGGGCTGAGAAAAGGAATGAGCCACATTTTTTTTTCTGGAATCTCATTTACACAGCATATATTAATTATGCAGGAAATAAAGTGTTACCTTTTAAAACTCTGCATGCATAAATAAGCTATGTAATATTTGGACTGATGTAGAAAATTGACCCTGGAAGATTTTTCTTTTGTGATGGAGTATTTTTTTCAAACTGTTTATAAAATGCCATTAGATGCATTAGTTGCCAAAAATGACTGCCTATTTTAGCAAGTGGGCAGGAGGCACATTTTAATTTAAAAAAAGACTCTAGTTGTGGGAGGAAAGCTCTGAGCTATTCAGTCACTACTTTTGATAAGCACGTGGGCTAAAGGACCTCTTCTATTTACCAAAATAAATGCGATGTTTAGTGGAGTTTAAGCTAATCGTTTAGTCCCAGCATACAAAAAATGAGTGGGTGTCCTAAGAAAAGCAGTCTGTGACAGTGTTCATATTGGAGCAAATGAACTTAAAAAAATGTGTGTAGGCCATACGTTCATCTGGGGACTTGCTTCTGTTCTCTATCCTAACAGCACTGCCCCCTCTGCTGTGGCTTCTGTGTTTTCTCCATCATTTGATACATAGCTCTGCTGTCAATCAGCAAGATAAAATATTCTAAATAGCTGGTCTACACATTTGTGTATTGGCTTCCACATCGTTGCTGAAGGTGTAGGTTCTCAGGTGCTATGATGTGTGCAGTAGAAGAATTTAAACAAAATAAAATAAACAATAGATGGTTCCAGACTGCTCATTTGGCATATGCTTCTGGAGGGTAACTAACTCTGTGGTTTGTACAAAAGAAATTCTAAGGCAAGTCCAATGGATCATAGGAACATGTGCCCATTTGCATCCTTCACACAGGAGATGCTTTTGTGGGAGTTTCTTACCCTTCCCTTTCAGTCAGGGTTCTATTACCCTGGCTATCTTGCTTGTTCCTGCAGCTGCATTTTCACAATTTTTTTGCACAGCTGCAGCATTGTTAGGAATCACCTTTACTAATGCCCCAGTTGTCATTGTCTCATTTAAATTTCTTCTCCTTCTATTTGCCCTGCTGCCAATTGTCATTAGGGGTTTCTCCACTGGAACTATATGTTCTGTTTCATAAAATGTAAGAATAAGGGATAGAAAGACAGAGAAAATGTTCTTCGGCACTTCGTGATGATTACATGATTATTATTCATTTGCATTGCAGTAGCACCTAGCAGGTTCATACAATATCAAGGCCAAATTGTGCTAGACACTGTATAAACACACAGGAAGTTATAGTTACTGCTTCAAGCAGCTCACCTTCTAATCTTTTGCCATTAGCAGCAGCCTATACAGGAATTTGGCTTCCAATCACACACCATCTAATTGTAAAATGGGACACACTTTTTTAATTGTCAAAAACATTATTCCAGTCCAGATTTATACTTTATCTGACAGACTTACAACTATAGTATTGTGAATGGTGCTGCTATAATTCTACCATGGTAAATGTTAGGTATGATAATCATCTAGTAATAAACTGGATCTGGTATCAGTAACAGCATCGTTCATTGTAGTAAATATATATACAGGAGATGCTTCTGCTGATAAGCAATTTCATTACTCAAAGATTCAATGTTCCAACAAAGTTTCCTTGGTTCTGCTGTGTATTGTAGCTGTTCCTGGGAGTGCCCCCATAGTGATGCATCTGTCTCATTATATAAAAAAAAAATATTAATAAGGATGTAATATTTCAGTTGTTTCCACATAGCAGGTAGAGAGTTATTCCAAATTGTTTTGATATACTTTCCAAGAACAAGTAGGGATTATTCAATGCTGAAATGCAGCTATTTCTGGTGTAAGCTTTCGTGGACTACAGCCACATATGCATCCGAAGAAGTGGGCTGTAGTCCACGAAAGCTTATGCTCTAATAAATTTGTTAGTCTCTAAGGTGCCACAAGTACTCCTGTTCTTCTTTTTGCGGATACAGACTAACACGGCTGCTACTCTGAAATCTGCCATTTCTGGTGTGAAACTCAGCTGCTATTTAACAGACCACAGCACAGGGAATGAAGAAGACATGTGTCAAGTGAAATTGCAAAGGAAATTTAGGTATGTAGAATATAAGCACCTTTGCTTTATTGGGCCCGGACAATAAGAATTAACACCACTAGCCTTAAGAAAGGTGTTATGACATCTTTAATAACCATAAGAGGTCAGGACCTAGATTTCATCTGAAAGAAAGCATGCACAGCAACACTGTTCAGGACTCTGAAAAGGCAAGAATAACACCTACTAAATCACCAACAGCGCTCTTTTTTTTGGGGGGGGGGGGTAACTTATCTAGCAGCTTCCAACCAAGGATCTAAACATGCTTAAGAAGTTCTAATAAATTCATCCCTATAATATTCCCATGAGGTCAAAGTTATTATTCTGTAGAGTAGGTGCTGCTTTGAGGCCTCCAATCCTACTGCTGACCTATCCTGACACTCAGGGCCAGCTCCAGGCACCAGCGTAGCAAGCAGGTGCCTGGGGCGGCCAGTGAAGAAGGGGGCGGCATGTCCAGCCGTTCAGCAGCAATTCGGCGGCGGGGCCGTCACTCCCTCTCGCAGGAAAGGACCTGCCGCCAAATTGCCACCGTAGAATGAAGTGGCGGTAGAGCTGCCACTGCTTGCAATCATGACTTTTTTAATTATTATTTTTAATTATTATTTATTTAATTTTGGGGGCGGGGTGCTTGGGGCGGCAAAAATGCTAGAGCCGGCCCTATTGATACTGCTTACTTCATGAGAGCTGACAGGATCCTAGCATAATGTCTGTGTTTTTCAAAATGTATTAAATGGTTCCCTACACACAGGACTGAAATAAATATATATAAAAAAATTCTGTGTAAACATATGTACTCTACTCAAGGTGAACTCTTCTGTTCTGTAACCTAATGCATATGTGTTCATCTGAGAAAAAGCTCTAAATCTTTCAAATTAATTTAAAGGAACAATAAAGTAGATTAGGCCCCAAATGTGACCTCACTTAAAATAATTACAATCTTTTCTCTTGATTTTAAATATATATTTACTAGAAAATACAACTCTATCACAGAGAATTTTTTTTAAAAAAGGACTATGACAAAAATGTCTTGCACTTCACCACTACAAAATCCGCAAACTTTCACTAAGACAATTTCACTAACAAAACTTGTTTCTATTCTCAAGGCTGCACAAAGAAAGAAACACTAAAAAAGCTATATTAATATCAGTCCTTATCTCTAATGGGGAAAGATCAGTTTTGTCCCATTGTAAAAGACAATTCAGAACAGTAAAATATTATTTTATTAAGCTTACAACTTGATTGGATTTTTATAGACTGCAAATAAGAGGAGAAAAAGAAAAAATGACAATATCAAATACACAAAGTTGTTAGTTAACTATTAATTAAAATGAATACATTTCATAACGAAATATGTATCACTTATCCATTTTAGTTCAAAAAGTCATTGGAAGGTTCTATATATTCCAATTTTTTTTATTTTTTTAAACATATGCCTTTTCAAATTTTGAATGTCATAAGCATGGAACATATCAGAGATCAATATTTAGTTGGGAGGAGTTGTTCAAATGCAGCAGAATGATATATTTTTAATAGCAGTTATGATCAAGGTGCCTGAGGGGTTTTGTGTCTTTAATTACCTGTTCTGCAGTGCTTGTTGACTTGAGCATACTTCTCACAGGCTGCTGGCTGCACAGCTGCCCCTGCTCTTCCTGAGTCCTCCAGCCAGTGCTCGCAGGGCCGCATTCTGAAAGGGGCTTTAGAGTTGCAGGCCAGGGCCCTGGGGCCCCCTTAGCCCAGGGCCCTGCAGCCCCTAAAGCCCCTGCGTTCCGGGTGGCCCTGCCTACCACAACTCCCCACCACAGTACAGTACGGTACTGTACAGTATATAATGCCTTTTGTCTGCCCCAAAAAAATGTCCTTGGAACCTAACCCCGCACATTTAGATTAAAACTTATGGGAAAATTGAATTCATTTAACATCGTTTCACTTAAAGTTGCATTTTTCAGGAACATAACTACAACGTTAAGTGAGGAGTTACTGTATATGGCTGGCACAGATTACTATACATGCACCAGAACAATGGAGGAACCAAGAACCAGACGATAACTCTTAAAATCACAATCTGGTTTCTGGCCTGCTCCTGGAACAATGCAACTATGCATTGCCCCTTGTTCAGGGCTTGCGGTAAAACTACAGTCTAGCCCCCATATCACTGTTTGAAATAACATTTTTTAAATGATCCCAAGTCAGCTATTATTTTGACCAGCATTATTGAGCCCCATGTTAAAGGGACTGTTAAAAGTAATAGAAGATGTGTATAAATGCCCTAGCCACTTTAAAAATCTCAGCCCAGATATCTGTTTATACCCTTCACAGCTCCTACTAAATAACCAAACGGGCCTAACAAAGATTCTTGTCCTGTAATATTGGGTGGCACAGAGTGTACATCTCTGACCAAAAATGTCACCTTGTCCAACCCCTATACTATATGAAGGAATTACTCTGTCTGTGAGCTAGCGTACATCTAAAACATTCCAAGGGAATAGTGGTATAAAATATATGCAACATTTCTGGCAAACAATAAAGATAATGAAAATATTGACCGTGTATCAAGAAGGCTTTTGGCACGTAAGCCTATGCTTTTCTAGTAATAAGAATTAACTTCAAAAGAAATTTAGGGCAACATTCTGGTTACTTAAGACAGGTGTCTCTTTCTAAAGACCAAATTACTTTGAGTGGCAACATTGCTACCCTCACCCCTCCTTGAAGTATCTAGAAAGAATACACCAGCAAAACCTGTGGGAATTCTTTGGACTTGTCTACACTTACAGTATTGCAGCAGCGCTGTTGCAGCACCTCGTAAAGAAGCTACCTATGCTGACAGGAGAGCTTCTCCCATTGGCATAGGTGGGACTCCTCACCAAGAGGCTTCTCCCATCAACACAGCTCTTTCTACACTGTGGGTTAGATCAGTAAGACTATGTCACGCAGGGATGTGAATTTTTCACACCCCGGAGTGACCTAGTTATACCGACATAAGTTGGTAGTGTAGACCAAGCCTTTGTGGTAGCTGTTTTAAAGCAGACTCTTGCCTATGTTGAGTAATTGCTGCACAGGTTTCACTGTATTTAATTTGGATCATTTGGTGTCGATTGGTAATGTGGTGATGTAACAGATAACAGCTTTACATTTGACTCATGTACCAACCTCTGAAAATGGCAATTTTCAAATGTCCCCCATTTAAAACAAATGGAATGACCCACCACAACTAAGCCCAACAGACTGGTTTGTTGATGTGATGGTCATGTGCCTTCACTGTCCATGCAATTTGATCCAATGCCTGCTGAATTTAGTGAAGAGACTCCTCCCATTGGATTCCAATCTTGAGAGATAGCAAGAGGCTATGAAGGAAGATAATTGCTGTTAGAGCACCTTAGATATCTGCAGATTTATAATTTTCACAAGTCCAGAGCTGGAAAGATGAGCAGGGGGACAGTGTTGGTGTGATGTACGCTGTTGCATAGTGTCAGCGAGCCAGTGATATTTGTTGCTGGTTTTTGTCAGCTTTAGAAATTGTGTGCTGTGCAGGGCTGGCTCTAGGCATTAGCGTTCCAAGCATGTGCTTGGGGCGGCATTCTGGCCCTTTGGGGGCGGCTCTTTTCAAGGGGCAGCACTCCATTTTTTTTTTTTTTTTTGCTTCGGTGGCAGCATTCTGGCTTGGGGTAGCAAAAAACCTGGAGCCGGCCCTGGTGCTGTGGTGTGTTTGTTTTTTTTAACATACCTGTTGCAGCATTTCTTCGGCAGCTGAATTGACAGCTTTCATTATTTGAATAAACACATGCAAACTTACCAGCACTGAAAATGTCCTTACAGTAGGTATACTTTTCTAAGATAAACACAACCAATCCGCCACTCCTTTACAAGATTTGCACCCATTGCCTTCTGCATTTTTTTTTTTATCCTTTACTTTTTGCCTTTTCTGACAATGTCCATAACTCCCCTTAATGTGATCAGTTACACACAATTACTTACCCCCTCGCTGAATTTGATCTTCACAAAACACCAGATCTGGGTAGGCTTACACTTCAGGCCCAATTCTATAGGCCCTTATTCATGCTGAGAAACAAGTACTCATGTGAGTAGTCCCACTGAATCGAAAGGGATTACAGCTGGATTTACATCAACATTTTTCAGAAGGAAAATGTCTTTCTCATCTAAACAGAAATTTCAATAGGTTGACAAAATTTTGGGTTTTCCAAAAAATTATGACCTGAAATTTTTTGGTTTATATGTGGGGTTTTTTTTTTTTTTTTTTTTAAGTTTTAAATGAAAACCTAAATTTAAAAAAAGGCAAACTTTTGAGGAAAAACAAACTTATTTTTGTTTAAACTATATATTTTTTTTTTCATAGGAAAGTCACCTATTTCCCAACCAGATCTAAAGTGGACTATTCATCTGAGTAGCTACTGCGCTTCATAAGTAAGGAGTGCAGGATCAGGCTCTTCTTTTGCAATTAACACTCTACACACCTTTTGGAGGCAGATTTTGGTGCCTATATTCACACAGCACTCATGTGAGTAATCTCATTGAAACCAGCGGGGACTACTTGTGTGAGTAAGTGCTCGCCAGGGTGAATAAGAGCTCCATAATCTTCCTCTTCCTTCCAATTTACACTCCGTATGTTACTTACACTTCCATGTAATTTACTTCACTGCGGGCAGCCTGGTCACTTGCCCTTATGACAACACAGAGCAGATGCAGGCAGCCCACACTGCATGTCACAGTATGAGGGGAGGAAAACATGAGACTGCTACCCACTCAAAAAGAATGGATGGGACCATGGTTTGGCTCCCTCCCACAGTGTATCAGCCAGCAGAGCTGAGCAGGGGTGAAGGAGGAAATAGTCTGTCATTGAGATAGGCCAATGGCAGTTTACTTTTTCCTTGGGGCAAGGAGGGAATCCTAGAGGGAACTGTGACTCAGAGTCCCAAGTCCTTCCCTGATTATCTGCTGGGGCAGTATGTTGACGCACAGCCCCTTATTTATGGCTGATTGTAAATTTACAAGCCAGCGCTAAATAAATATAAAACACAGGTGATTATTTGTATTACATTAGTCCCTTTGTTCTTGTATGAACATATGCCATATATACATAGGCTTTAAACTAGGTTCACTGGGGGAAGGGGACCAAAGTCCTGAGGTAAGTGGGAAAATGGGATACCAGGAGAGAGCAGGAGAGGGCAGTAGGGGAGGACTCCTGTCTCATACCAAGAAAGCAGGACAATCAGTGAGTTATCTTAAGTACCTATACACAAATGCAAGAAGCCTGGGAAACAAGCAGGGAGAACTGGAAGTCCTGGCACAGTCAAGGAACTATGATGTCATTGGAATAACAGAGACTTGGTGGGATAACTCACATGACTGGAGTATTGTCATGGATGGATATAAACTGTTGAGGAAGGACAGGCATTGCAGAGAAGGTGGGGGAGTTACATTATATGTAAGAGAGGAGTATGACTGCTCAGAGCTCCGGTATGAAACTGCAGAAAAATCTGAGAGTCTCTGGATTAAGTTTAGAAGTGTGAGCAACAAGGGTGATGTCGTGGTGGGAGTCTGCTATAGACCACCAGACCAGGGGGATGAGGTGGACGAGGCTTTCTCCCAGCAACCAAGTTACTTGATCACAGGCCCTGGTTCTCATGGGAGACTTTAATCACCCTGATATCTGCTGGGAGAGCAATAAAGCGGTGCACAGACAATCCAGGAAGTTTTTGGAAAGTGTAGGGGACAATTTCCTGGGGCAAGTGCTGGAGGAACCAACTAGGGGCAGAGCCCTTCTTGACCTGCTGCTCACAAACTGGGAAGAATTAGTAGAGGAAGCAAAAGTGGATGGGAACCTGGGCAGCAGTGACCATTAGATGGTTGAGTTCAGGATCCTGACACAAGGAAGAAAGGAGAGCAGCAGAATACGGACCCTGGACTTCAGAAAAGCAGACTCCCTCAGGGAACTGATGGGCAGGATCCCCTGGGAGAATAACATGAGGGGGAAAGGAGTCCAGGAAAGCTGGCTGTATTTTAAAGAATCCTTATTGAGGTTGCAGGAAAAAACCATCCCGATGTGTAGAAAGAATAGTAAATATGGCAGGCGACCAGCTTGGCTAAACAGTGAAATCCTTGCTGATCTTAAACGCAAAAAAGAAGCTTACAAGAAGAGCAAGATTGGACAAATGACCCAGGGACAAGTATAAAAATATTGCTCAGGCATGCAGGAGTGAAATCAGGAAGGCCAAATCACAATTGGAGTTGCAGCTAGCAAGAGATGTTAAGAGTAACAAGAAGGGTTTCTTCAGGTATGTTAGCAACAAGAAGAAAGTCAAGGAAAGTGTGGGCCCCTTACTGAATGAGGGAGGCAACCTAGTGACAGAGGATGTGGGAAAAGCTAATGTACTCAATGCTTTTTTTGCCTCTGTCTTCACAAACAAGGTCAGCGCCCAGACTGCTGCACTGGGAAGCACAGCATGGGGAGGAGGTGACCAGCCCTCTGTGGAAAAAGAAGTGGTTCGGGACTGTAGAAAAACTGGATGAGCACAAGTCCATGGGGCCAGATGCACTGCATCCGAGGGTGCTAAAGGAGTTGGTGGATTTGATTGCAGAGCCATTGGCCATTATCTTTGAAAACTCATGGCAATCGGGAGAGGTCCCGGATGATTGGAAAAAGGCTAATGTAGTGCCCATCTTTAAAAAAGGGAAGAAGGAGGATCCGGGGAACTACAGGCCAGTCAGCCTCACCTCAGTCCCTGGAAAAATCATGGAGCAGGTCCCCAAGGAATCAATTCTGAAGTACTTAGAGGAGAGGAAAGTGATCAGGAACAGTCAGCATGGATTCACCAAGGGCAAGTCATGCCTGACTAACCTAATTGCCTTCTATGAGGAGGTAATTTGGTCTGTGGATGTGGGGAAAGCAGTGGATGTGTTATTCCTTGACTTTAGCAAAGTTTTTGATATGGTCTCCCACAGTATTCTTGCCAGCAAGTTAAAGAAGTATGGCTGGATGAATGGACTATAAGGTGGATAGAAAGCTAGCTAGATTGTCGGGCTCAACAGGTAGTGATCAATGGCTCCATGTCTAGTTGGCAGCCAGTTTCAAGCGGAGTGCCCCAAGGGTCAGTCCTGTGGCTGGTTTTGTTCAATATCTTCATTAATGATCTGGAGGATGGTGTGGACTGCATTCTCAGCAAGTTTGCAGATGACACTAAACTGGGAGGAGTGTTAGATACGCTGGAGGGTAGGGATAGGATACAGAGGGACCTACACAAATTAGAGGATTGGGCCAAAAGAAATCTAATGAGGTTCAACAAGACAAGTGCAGAGTCCTGCACTTAGGACGGAAGAATCCCATTCACTGTTACAGACTAGGGACCGATTGGCTAGGAAGCAGTTCTACAGAAAAGGACCTAGGGGTTACAGTGGACGAGAAGCTGGATATGAGTCAACAATGTACCCTTGTTGCCAAGAAGGCTAACGGCATTTTGGGCTGTATAAGTAGGGGCATTGCCAGCAGATCGAGGGACGTGATCATTCACCAATGTCGAATAGAGGGGAGGCCTCATCTGGAGTACTGTGTCCAGTTTTGGGCCCCACACTATAAGAAGGATGTGGAAAAATTGGAAAGAGTCCAGCGGAGGGCAACAAAAATGATTAGGGGGCTGGAGCACATGACTTATGAGGAGAGGCTGAGGGAACTGGGATTGTTTAGTCTGCAGAAGAGAAGAGTGAGGGGGGATTTGATAGCTGCTTTCAACTACCTGAAAGGGGGTTCCAAAGAGGATGGATCTAGATTGTTCTCAGTGATACCTGATGACAGAACAAGGAGTAATGGTCTCAAGTTGCAGTGGGGGAGGTTTAGGCTTTTTCACTAGGAGGGTGGTGAAGCACTGGAATGGGTTACCTAGGGAGGTGGTGGAATCTCCTTCCTTAGAGGTTTTTAAGGTCAGGCTCGACAAAGCCCTGGCTGGGATGATTTAGTTGGGAATTGGTCCTGCTTTGAGCAGGGGGTTGGACTAGATGACCTCCTGAGGTCCCTTCCAACCCTGATATTCTATGATTCTATGCCAAGCACATTAGTGTTGCCTGTGAACCCAGTCTTATATCTCATGTCTATCGGTGGTGCAGAGGTTATTGACAGTTGACAGATTTTATTGGCAGAGATATCTTGTGTTTCCAATCATTAAATATTATTTGCAATAAAAATGCAGAATTTAACTGATAAAAGATCATCCAGCCGATCCCACATTTAAATATTTCATGTTCCCTTCAAATTTAGAAAATATGAGAATCTGATAATGGCTGCCTTTAAAAAAACAACAACAACAAATCTGCTTCAGTCAGATAATACATGGTGTGCCATCAAGTGAAATATCCTTAACATTTCTGCCAAACATGGTATAAATTTCCATAGATCATTTGGAAATATACTAATAGTCATTATTTGTATTGCAATCATATCCAAAGGTTTGTATCAAAAGTGGGATCCCCATTGTGCAAGGTACTGTACATAGAGAGGAGTGCTCACTGTCTAATTCAAGACATAATGCAACATTTGAGCATAAAAAACTATAGAAGGGGAAGGATGGAAGTGAAGACAACAGTACTGATAGCATGATTGGGGGAGGTTAGCTATGTGCACAACCTGACAAAGGTATAATCAGCATAGTCATCAGTGTACACAGGTAATAACAATACTAGAACCATTACCCAACAAGCAGGTAGTCTACCCACATACCAAGCCAGAGAAGCTTATTCTTTTTCTTGGATGGTGGTTTCTTGGATAGACAGCATATTCTGATCTCAAGGGGGAAAGCATTGTATTGCTCAATAGCAGCCCCTGCTACCTTATCAGAAGTGATGCCAGGAGTGCTTAAGTGGAAACCCCATTCTGTAGTTACATATGCAAAGTTGCTAAGTTAACATTAAGAGGGGGGAGAAAAGTAATCTCTACAGTAAAATCTCCAAACCCTAAGCTGCTGGTGTCACAAATTGCTACTTTTTCACTAAGATGATTGTTCCATATTGGTATCCTCAAGGATGTCCATCTTCATTAACCCCATTTTCAAAAACATTTTCGCTTTTTTCATATTGTAATATGTCCTTCAGGTCATTGGGCTTTAGAAAACAGCTCTCCTTTAACATGGCTTTACAATTAAAAGTTTATTTTATCTCCTTTTTCCCACTACAATTATTAATTTAGTGATGAGGGGAGAGGAAAAATCTTTGTTCACTATAATCCGTAACAAATAGAGCTAGCTGCTCTGTAGCTGGATAGTGGTGTTAATCTGTGATATACTTCAAGTGGGTGCTTCATGGGTGACTATTGACCTGACTTTCTACCTATCCCTATTCCATCAGAATTGGTGATTATAAATTCAGCCTAGAAATCCAATGATACTAAGAAGAGATTTGCTGATTTTTATCCCAGACACGTACAAAGGGAAGAATAAAGCCATTCTGGTATCTGAAACTGCAGAAGGAAACAAAATCTTAAGTAACCTTAAAGATAACAATAAGAGTCTGTTTAGATAGCACACTCAGAGAGCATTCTACAGTAATAAAAGGGGTTTTCTTTTACCCTGTGCATCCACTGAGGGCCATAAAATTACAGTCATCAGATTATAGCCCAAGTAGACTATTATGTTTACAGCACTTCCCATATCCTTATTACAGTCTCCACTGTGAGAATAAGTTCCTGCTGCTGCACTTTCCTTTCCTCTTTGCAATCTACATCTTTGTGTATTACAGATTAAATTTATTCAGTGAAAGATAACTTTGACAGAGTTAGTTTTCAGTAAATAGACTCTTTGTCCGCAGATAGAAGATTGTATCAAAATATTTTCTATGCAGTGATAGTCACAAGTGCTCCCAACTTCAAAATATATCCATACCCACAGGGCCCTATACTTAAGAGCCATTTTGTAATTTCATTCCTGGTGGTACCACCTGTGAAAATGAGGTCACAATGCCAGTCAATTAGTGTTTCCATTGTTGAAATGGAGTTCAAGAAATAGTCTGTTTTTTTGTCAATGACAGACAGCTCTCTGTCATGAGAGATGACAGCCTCTTTATAACCATGGTCACAATATTCCTGAAATGAGACATCTCAAAATGTTGATTTGATAAATTAAATGTTAAAAGAGCAGGTAAAACCTGGGAATGCATCCTATGGATCTGAGATCTTGTATTCTTAATAGCTATGCAACATATCAATATGCTCACTGGATCCTGAAATCCCAGTGGAGGCAAACATGGCAACTCTTGCTTGCAATTAGGCATGGACGATCTCCATATGTCTGTGGCCTGGTGTCACTCCAGTGACATTCTGCAATTAGGAAAGAATTTCCACACATATCCCATTCAAACTGTAGTGAGCTTGGATGTGTCCAACTTCATAGAATCCTCCATGTGTGCACCTCATCTGAAGTGCTTTGAGATTTACTGATGATATAATATAAGATAAGATGATATGATATAAGCATAACATAAGAGCTAAGTATGTATTTAGTATTGTTATTATATAGGGAACTTGGTTTCTCCAGGATCAGTAACTGCACATCAATTTCCTTTTACATGGGGGCTGTTCTATACTCACTAAGGACTTCCAGAACCCAAAGGTGGTGGTTGTGATTAAAATGGACTGTCAGGTCACTGTGTTCTAGATAAAAAAGAAGGGAGGCCTCATTTATTAGCAAGTTCTATACAGGTAGAAGTGAGTTTTTCTTTTCATATCATATCACAGGTACCTTGACTTAGAATAATATACAGAGTTTATGCATTCCAGCCTATAACTTAGACATTGCTAATCATTTGTAAATGAATTCAATCTGGAGGGCAGAATCATCTTTCTTCTGCCCCACATTATATAGTATAGTAGTCTTACATTTTGAATTCTTCCCACACTGCTACTTGGAGTCATCCCTTCTGTAACTGCTGTCATTTTCTAACATCCCCACAAAAATGAAAACCTGGGGGCTCTAGGAAATTACAACCAGCAAGTGGTTTCCCCAAGAATTGAAATGGGGTGGGGGGTGTTAGAATTTACAGGGGGAGTGTCAGGGCCAATGAGGGATGAGACTGTGAGGGTGAAGGTGGGGTGTATGGCACCATAGTAAAAACTGAAAAATGTTTCATGACCATTTTATTAGATTTAACTCATGTTTTAAAATCATCACACAAATTAAAGTTGGCTACTCAAGCCTTCTATGAAGCACTACGTCTACATCCTTCTTGGTTTCTTGTTATAATTTTGTACAACTCTGTTAATTAACTTCTTGAATGCAATGTGTTCATCTTTGGTAGCTTCTCGCATGTCCAGTACTTCCATTCTTTCAGTTGATATGCTCATTAGTTCATTCACATGATCAGGCAGAAGGCGACTTCTTTCAGAACACAAAATTCTATTCAATGATGAAAAAGAACACTCAGCTGTAGCTGTTGTGACTGGGAGTAGCAAGAGATGAATTCCTACTTCTTTCATCCCAGGAAACAGAACACAAAGATGGGGTCGACCCACTAGTGATGATAAAAGAGAAGTTGAAGTCAAATCTTCATTCATTCATCGTATGATATTCCACTCTGTGTTCAAATTCTCTATTCTGTCCTAATCACATGGCAGCCCCATTGCTGGTAGTGCCTCACTCCACTCAGCTGTTCGTGTTTTATAGGATAGGCATCTGTAAAATCTACCTAGTGGTTGAGTAGAATCTAGAAGTCGCTGTTGTTGATTTTAAAGAATCAAGTCTGTGTACTTTTTCGGTTGTCTTAATAAACATTTCTTCTCTTCTTCACTTAAGGATTCAATATAAATGCTTTCATTAGTCAACTTCTGGACTGAAGTTTTTGCTTCTTCCAGTACTTTTTCAATGGATAGATCTCTGATCCAAATGTAGCTTCTATTGCTGGACAAAGATCTACTACTGTTGTAGCAGATGCCTGGATGGAATTGTTTAATGACCCAAGTGGTTTCAACAGTAGATTTACGAGAGAGAGAATGGCAATGGTCTTCTCTGAATGTAGTAGCAAAAGTAATCCACCAGCCTCACTACTTAGATCCATCCCATCTTGGTAGATACTTTCCAAAGCCAGAAATAACCACTGGAGTAATTCAGTGTTCAACTTCAGGATGAACAAGTGACAATGCACTTAACATTGGCCTCCAGTTTGTAGTGTGCGGTATCTCTTGCTTAAATAGAAAGTAGGATGCCACAGCCATGTTTGTTCGCATGAACTGTGTTGTGTCTCCAGCATTCTTAACAGCCTCATTAAGTACTTCTAAAATTGGCTTTGAAAGTGGGCTTAGAAGGCTTTCTGCATGTTGATGCACTCCAGAGGCCTGGTGTTTTGCAGCCTTTTCACGTAGTTTGTCAGCATTGGCTTTGCTGATCGGTTTGACAAACCAAGCTCCTCCACTTTTACCAATTATAACATTGGGAAGTTTTCCTTCTTCGTAAGCTTTTTTGCAAGAGGTGCACCAGTAGCCATCTTTTGTAACTTCAATAAATGGGAACACTTTGACCGACAAACATCGGGAACTGCCTTTAGGTTTTGGAAACACTGTTTCTTCAGTAGGTAGCTGTATTTGTGCTTCGGGCTGGTCAGATGTAGATATACCACTTGAACCTTCAGATGACATGTTAATATAATCTTGGTTCTTGATGTGTTCTTCCCTTGGTTAGTTTTTGAGGCCTTTGAGTGGAAAAATTGTTGTATTGTTTTTTGTCTTTTCATTTTCACTTCGACCTGCAACATATAAAAGAAATATGAATAAAGTAAATGTTTTGTTAGGATAATGCAAATTTAACATAGGGATAACGCAAGTTACACCAAAATACATAACACGTCTAGATTTCTAAAAAAATATATATTTTTTTAAATGTATTTAATTTAAATTGGCTTTTGAAAAGTAAGCCCTCATGGGATAAGAGGGAAGTCCTCTTCTGGATCAGTAACTGGTTAAAAGATGGGAAACAAAGGGTAGGAATAAATTATCAGTTTTCAGAATGGAGAGAGATAAATAGTGGTATCCCTGAGGGGTCAGTACTGGGACGATTACTGTTCAACGTATTCATAAATGATCTGGGAAAATGGGTAAACAGTGAGCTGGCAAAATTTGCAGATGATACAAAACTATTAAAGATAGTTAAGTCCCAGGCAGACTGGGAAGAGTTACAAAGGGATCTCACAAAACTGGGTGACTGGGCAACAAAATGGCAGATGAAATTCAATGTTGCTAAATACAAAGTAATGCACGTTGGAAAACAATCTCAACTATACATAGAAAATGATGGAGAGTCTGAATTAACTGTTAACACTCAAAAAAGAGATCTTGGAGTCATTGTGGATAGTTCTCTGAAAACATCCATTCAATGTGCAGCGGCAGTCAAAAAAGCAAACAGAACGTTGGGAATCATTAAGAAAGGGATAGATAATAAGACACAAAATATCATATTGCATCTATGTAAATCCATGGTACGTGCACACCTTGAATACTGAGTGCAGATCTGGTCACCCCATCCCAAAAAAGATATATTGGAATTGGAAAAGGTACAGAGATGGGCAACTAAAATGAGTAGGGGTATGAAACAGGAGGAGAGATTAAAATGACTGGGAATTTTCAGCTTAGAAAAGAGACGACTAAGGGAGAATATGATAGAGGTCTATAAAATCTTGACTGGTGTGAAGAAAGTGAATAAGGAAATGTTATTTAATCCTTCACATAACACAAGAACTAGCAGTCACCCAATGAAATTAATAGGCAGCAGGTTTTAAAAAAAACAAAAGGAAGTACTTCTTCACACAACATAAGTCAACCCGTGGAACTCTTTGCCAGGGAATGCTGTGAAGACCAAAACTGTAACAGGATTCAAAAAATAACTAGATAAATTCCTGGAGAATAGGTCCATCAGTAACTATTGGCCGGGATGGGGAGGGATGCAACACCATGCTCTGAGTGTCCCTAGCCCGTTTGCCAAAAGCTGGGAATGGTCAACAGGGGATGGATCACTTGATGATTCCCTGTTCTGTTCATTCCCTCTGAAGCACCTGGCCTTGACTACTGTCGGAAGACAGGATACTGGGCTATATGGACCATTGGTCTGATCCAATATGACCATTCTTATGTAAAAATCAATTATAATAATAAAAATGTTTAGTACAGAAACTCCCCAACATAATGCCCTCTCAAGATAGCAACGATGTGAGATGATAACCCTGGCAAATAATTCATTTTAAAAATCTCGGCCTACTAGGAAACATATTTATATAAGTTTCCATTCCCAGTCACAAATCTAGCATTCTGAAGCAAAGTCACTAAAATATAGTCCAACAAACAAATATTTATTTAACGTGCCCCTCACTTTTCCCTCCACATCACCCCACTCACCAGTGTTGTCCTTGGTCAGTGGAGACTCAGAGTTCAGAGGTGCTTTCACGTGAGTACACCTCCCAGCTGGGGGGCAAGAAGGCACCTTGCTCATTCCTCCAGCTGCTCACTGTTCACTCTGGCCACTGCTGTTTGTTGTGCCAGAGTTCACTCCACCACTCTGTTACCAGTGGCCCTGCGCAGTCACCTTCTGCTGCCACCTGCCACTGTGACCTCTGCGAGTTGGTCTCTTGAGGTTCCACCCAGCTCTCAGTGATTTCAGCTGAGCTCTCGGGGGGGACCCTCGCTGCTAGTGCAGGCTGGGCCGTCTCTTCCACAGAAACACTGTTACCACAGCATGACTAAGCACTTAGACCTGATTACAATGCTCTATAGCCAAAATGCTTCTGAAATATATGTAGTCAAACTTTACTAATTCTGGGTCACTGAAAACGAAAATGATGCTTAAAATTGTTGATTGGCTCTAGTTTTCAAGATATGCTATTGGGTCAGTACATATGACCCTTGACTTGGGAATGGCAGAGGATAAGTGAGTTATAAAGGGAAGAGATCTCAATTTAAACCAGAAATGACTAAAATACATCTTTGACTGGATCTATGAATAAATCTATGACTGGGTTTGGACAGTACTTGCTTTTTAGGCAAAACAATGAATGATGCAATCTGAAGCTGGTATTGCGTCATACATGATATGAATTGCATCATGTTATTCCTAGAAGTCATGGATGATGCAATCATAACGAAGCTTACATCACTCTGCTGAACAAATTGCCCTATATCAGCTCTAGAAATCATACAGTGTCGTGCTCTCTTATTTGTCAGTGTTTGATTTTGCAAAGGGACACATTTCTGTTTAGCGAAAGTGAGCAGAGATGCCTCATACTTGTGTGAACAGTGCAGATAACTTCTGCTATGTTTGTGGTGAAGTGACTTTTGCATCAGAAAAGCGCAGTATAACCACTATGGTTAAGAAAGCCTATAACCTTTATTTTGGCTGCAAAATTGGAGATCAGGACAAGAGGTGGGCCCCACACATATGCTGCAACACTTGTGCAACAAATCTTGGCCAGTGGTTGAACAGGAAAAGGAAATCTATGCCTCTTGCAGTGCCAATGATTTGGAGAGAGCCAACAGATCATACCAACAATTGTTCCTTCTGCATGATGCGTCCAGTTGGGAAAGGTGTGTCAAAGAAGAAAAAGTGGACTGTGCATTATCCAAACATTCCATCAGCTATACGCCCAGTACCCCACGGAGAAGGACTGCCGGTTCCTGATGCACCAGAATCATTCTCACTTGAGTCAGACGAGAAAGAGGATGAAACTTCTGGTCCTGAACCATCAATGTTACAGGACCCACATTTTCTCCCATCCTCCTCCTCTGAACCACACCTCCTAACACAAGGTGAACTGAATGAACTTGTCAGGGATTTGGAACTACCCAAGAGTAAGGCAGAGCTGTTGGGCTCCAGACTACAGCAGTGGAATCTCCTGGCAGGTGATGTTAGGGTTTCCATGTTCCGTGACCGTCAAAAGGATCTTGTCCCATTCTTCTTCATGGAAGGTGATCTTGTAGCCTGCAACAACATCGATGGTGTGATGGCAGCCCTCAACATCGTTCACGATCCAGATGCGTGGAGACTGTTCACTGATTCATCGAAGACGAGTCTTAAAGCTGTTTTACTGCATAATGGCAATGTTTTGCCATCAATTCCAGTTGGTCATGCAGTCCATATGAAGGAAACCTATGACAACATGAAACAACTTTTGAGGTGCATAAACTATGACCAACATCAGTGGCAGCTTTGTGGCAATTTGAAGGTTGTTGCTATCTTGCTTGGTCTGTAGACTGGATACACAAAGTACTGCTGTTTTCTCTGCGAATGGGATAGTCATGCAAGAGATTCCCACTACATCAAGAAAGATTGGCCACTCCGACAGTCATTGGAGCCTGGGAGGAAAAGTGTTCAGCATCCACCACTTGTTGAATCAAGGAAGATTTTGTTACCACCCTTACACATCAAGCTGGGTCTGATGAAGAACTTTGTCAAGGCCATTGACAAAACACAAGCAGCTTTCCAAGGTTAAGTGAAGCTAAGATAAAGGCAGGTGTCTTTGTTGGTCCTCAGATTCGTGAACTTCTTCGAGATGATGCATTTGACCATGCACTGCGTGGCAAGGAAAAGACGGCATGGAAAGCCTTCCAGTTAGTGGCAATAAATTTTCTCGGAAATAACAAGGCAGACAACTACAGGTTGTAGGTGGAAAACCGCCTCAAGGCATATAAAAGCCTTGGTTGCAACATGTCACTAAAGATACATTTTTTGAACTCTCATCTAGATTTTTTTCCACCGAACTGCGGAGCAGTGAGCGATGAGCACGGCGAGCGATTTCACCAGGACATTGCAACAATGGAGAAATGCTATCGGGGCAAATGGAGCCAATCAATGCTTGCAGACTATTGCTGGACAGTGACAAGAGATGCTCCATTTAATGAATACAAGAGAGAAGCCAAGAAGCGCCGAGCAGACACTGAATAGGACTAAACTATGTACATAATAGATTGTCTTTTGTTTCATAATAAATTTTATTTATATAACCCTTTTGCTGATTTTTAAAGTGTTACATAAACAGGACAGGTGAAATATTATCATGTAAAGCAACCATAAACACATGAAAAGACCTAGGTTTACAATTTATGATTAAAACTCTACTATCTACACAATATACATAGACATAAAATGTAAAAACTTAAATATCTTAGAAGCAGTAGCCAATCAGTTGTTTTAATTGTCATATTTGAATTCAGCACATCAAAATACATAATAAATAGCACATTTTATCTCTGAAGCAGACAACTTCTCAAAAATTGTAGACCAGTGTAGTGATTTCAGCTGCAGTGGTTACTTAACAGAACAAAAGACTATCTATGAAGCCTAATCAGCTCTGCCTTTAAACAGTGGAGAGGGACAGGTCCCCACCCTCTCTCTTGATGACCTCAATCAGCACAGGCTAAGTACAGTTCTACTACCCTTTACGCATACAATGAGAACAACAACATTTCATCTATCTAATACATTGTCATTTTTTTTACCTGGAGCGTCTGCAGGCATGGAGCCCCTCAGCGCCCTCTGGCTGCGGTTCACTGTTCCCAGCCAATGGGAGCTGTGGGGGCACTTACCACAGCTCCCATTGGCTGGGAACGGCGAACCGCGGCCACAGGGAGCTGAGGGACTCTCTGCATGCAGACGCTCCAAGTAAACAAAATGTTCCAACCCGCCAGCGGCTTACCCTACTGGCCAGGAGCCAAAGTTTGCCAACCCCTGAAATATAGGGTCGGCTTATGAAAGGGTCATACAGTCTTTGCTATTTTTACCTAACCATCTTGGTGGGTCAGCTTATAAATGAACAGGCTAATGAACAAATATATACGATACTTAACCTGTCCCTCAGTTCCAGTCTATCTGTAAAATAGAAGTAATATCCAGCACCCCCTAGCTCACAGGAATGTTGTGAGAAAATAGTCTATTAATGATTGTGTGTGGCTCAGATATTAGTGATGGGGGCCATATAAGGTCTAGATAGAACATAAAAAGGTATTTTATACAGAATGTTTCAACTAATCCGTAGAATTCTCTAGCAGAGACATAGTTCTCTAATATGTTCTGTAGCATGGCATAAAGAAAATCCAGAGGAAAGATCTAATTCTCTATTATATTCAAAAGACTTTAAAGTCTTTTATAGAACCCTAAAGGTTTTTTCCTTATTAAATTCTATATGATCTCTGCATAAGGATATCTGGTGAAATGAGATAGCACATAAAAATAGGTAGATCTTGCATAAAGTGAGCAAACTGGGGAAGCCCAGAAGCAGAGAGAAAAAACAAATTTGCATCTTCAAGGGGTGCAAAATCACAGCAACTGTGTAATTAACAAGGTGCTAATCGAGTAGGTGGCTGAAATAGAAAAGAAGCTAATTGGAAGTTCTATGTTGTGACTAGGAGAGCCTTATGTGATAAATCGGAGAAGTAAAGCTGTATTGGAAGGTTGCTTTGATGGTTGTTTTAAGCAGCCTGTCATACTACTAATAGAAAATTAGAGTTGTGAAAAGCAGAAAATATGGGATAACATCCACGCAGATTCAAAAGAATTAGTACCAGAATAGTCATGTAACCCAACCCTTCCAGGTAGCTTTGATTTTGTTTTCTATTGTGGTACCTCTTGCAATAATTAGTTAGATACTAAACTATTTCAGTCCTGGTGTAAGTAAGTTTAACTGCACTGAAGTCTATTCTTGACTGTGTCTGAAAAGCAAATGGAACCTTCAAAGTGCTATATAAATACTAAGGCCTGGTCTACACAGGGGGGAGGAGGGGATCCATCTAAGTTATGCAACTTCAACTACATGAATAACGTAGCTGAAGTTGACGTACTTAGATCTACTCACCCCGGTGTCTTTACAGCGGTGACTCGACTGCTGATACTCCCCTGTCAACTCCCCCTGTGCCTCTCACTCCCGTGGAGTACCAGAATCAACCAGAGAGCGCTTGGTGGTCGATTTATTACATCTAGACTAGACGCAATAAATCGACCCCCGCTGGATTGATCGCTGCCCGCCAATTCGGCGTGTAGTATAGCCAAGCCCAAAGTCACATTAATAATCCCATTGTATTGCAGTAAGTGCTGGCAACAACGACACTAACAAATAGCAAAGCTGAGCTCTGAAACACTTGAATGGGTACAAACTGAGGTACAGAGTACTAATTCCAGCTGTGAAAACTCAGAATCATTTTGTGACGGGTTACCCCCCTCTCTGAGGTAGCACCAGATGTACTGGAGTCCCACTCCGCCTGCCCCTTCCACCAGCCTGGGCTCTCTCACCCTATCCTGCTGAGGCAGGCCCTCAAGCTTCCTCTAGCACACACAGATAGGGACACACCCAGATGCAGAAAAACATAGACACTGAAATCAGCTCTGCATTGGAAGAATCTACCAGGGGATTGCCCAGCACTCAAGTGCACACCCCATTTGGGGTGCAAACCCAAAATTGTATTGTATTGGGCTGCACAGAGAACTGTACACCAGAAGCTCATGAAAATCGCCCCTTCCCTCCATGTGGAGGAAGATATGCACAGCTTTTTGCCCATCAGTTATGAATTGCAAAAACTGATTTAGAGAAAACAAAAACAAGTTTATTAACTACAAAGGTTAGAATTTAAGTGATTTATAAGGGATAGCAAACAGATCAAAGCAGATTACTGACTAAATAAAGCAAATGTGCAAATTAAGCTTAATGCACTAAAGAAACTGGCTATAAGTAGTAATTTCTCACCCTAAATGTGTTGTTGTTAGCAGGTTGCAGAGTTTCCTGAAGACAAGCTGCTCTTGCTTGCACCGTAGAACTCCAGATATTCCTTTCACAGGCCAGACACAGTCTAGCCTGAGTCTGGTCCTTTCTTCCCCTGATCACTCATAGGTGTTTTCAGCAGTCATCTTAAGTGGGGATTCTATGAAGAAGCCACCCTGATTAACTGACTCCCCAGCCTTAAATAGGATTTACATATGGTGGGACTCCTTTGTTTCCTAGTTTGATCCACACCCCCTAATAGTGGAAAAAATACTAGCAGACCAAGATGGAGGCCAGTACTAGGAGACATGATCACATGACCCTGCAGTGTCAAAGCAGCCATAAGTCCTCAGGAAGACAGGATATTAGCATCTTCAAAATTCTATTGTTCTCCCTAATGGCCCATTGACTAACCAGCCAGACTGGTTGCATTTTGTCTTGTGGACGTTCCCCAGGTACAAACCCACTTGTAATTGTTACATAATCAATATCCCTAACTTCAGGTACAGAAATGATACATGCATACAAATAGGATAGCCATATTCAATAAATCATGACCTTTCCAATGGCCTCACATGACCCATCTTGCACAAAACACATCTTAGGTATGCCATATTCATATAATAAAATCTCTATGAAGAATATGGGGTGTAGTGTCATGCACTTGTTTCTTTTTTGTTTGTTTCTTTTTTTTTTAATATTTAAGAAGGGGAATCCTATCATTGGAAAATAGAGGCTAGACAACTACTTCAGAAGGAGAATAAATTTAGGAACATAGAATACATTTGATGGATTGGTTACTGTCTGTCCAGGACATAGCTTTGAAAGCTACACTGGCAGATTCTCATTTGCCTTCTTTTGTTTCACTTTGAAGAAGGAAGGAGGAAAGAACTTGATCTGCAAAATAGTATATGTTAATTAGCTTTAAATTCTGCTATTAGAACTTTCCTGAAGTACTGAAGCTTTCAAAACCCTAAGGTTCCAACTTGAATAAGATTAAAACCTTTTTGTGCTGTTGCCTGTAGTAACTGAAAGCTTATAAATGTGGTTAAACAATGAGTATCAGAAGCTGTTGGTCAGGATTAAGTACTTGGGCCAGCCATGTGAAGTTAGACTGTTTTAAGTACTGATCAGAGATACATCCCCTTGGTCTCCCCCTTGAGTCAGTCTCTCAGCCTTGTTAAGGTGAATCACCAGAACAATAAAGCCACTATGTTGGTTGAATATCTGCTACAGTGTTTTTTCCTATTAAATGTTTAAAGAGGTTTATTCATTTGAATAGTATTTGTTCAAGCAGGCTCCATAGTGTCACTTTAGATGTTGTGGGATTGTGGGCAGAAATTATACTCCTTTCAAAGGTTTACTCCTCTAGTAGGTGTTTGTTTACAGGCTCCACTGAATTGTTAGCTAGCACCCTCTGGTGTCTGTAGATTGAAGAAAACTTGTCTCTATCCTTTTGGTATAAGAACAGCAGACTAATAAAAAAGAGTCAAAAATTAATACTGTCAAAGTTGGTCAAGATTAAGTAGCAGAATTACTGGGCTTGCTGATAACAGCAACCCCTTTAATTAGAAATCTGCCTTGTCTCTGTCTGTATGCTTTTTTTAAAAATGATACACTACACTTACTCACTTCCCATGATTTAATACAATTTAATTACAGTACCATTACTTCTTGGTAAACATATTAAATATTAAAACACCCCTCCATCCCTGCAATATTATGATGGAGATTTTTAAATGCACAAAAGGCAAGAAAGCCATACTACTGGTTCCCAGAGACTCCAGCCCACTGAAGGACACTATACTTTACCTGGAGTAAACTGCATACACACAATTCCAACTGAAGTCAATGACCTGGGGTGGGATGTTCAAAAGCCCCCAGTGTCATCCTTACTCTGCTTTCACAAAGTCAGTGTGCTACTTCTGCAAATTCAGTCAGGATGATGGATCCTTGGGTGAGATAACAAACAGCTGGAGGGAATCAGGTCAAACCTAACTGAATATAGCAAGAGGGGTATTCTACTCATTTTAAAGTGTCATACATGATGTTCCATGTGCGATCTGACAAAGGAGTGAATGCCACTGCAAAACATACAAGAGTGGAATGTTACTAACACCCCAATGGCCATGTCTATGCTGGGAAGGAGGGGGATTTTTCACATGGAAGCCAACATGTTAATATATACTAATTAATGTGTTCAAATCCAAGCATGGACAAGGCCATTTTAGTTGTAACACATGTTCTCTGGTCAAGATAAACCCTGGGGGGACCTGAGGGTTTACCTCAACCAACTAACTTGTTAAAACTACAACTTGTCTTGTCTACACTAGGGTTTTAACAAATGTTTAAAAATGCACTTTGTTTTCCTAATGAAGACAAGGCCTGTCAATAAAGGTGATGCAGTAACTCCTCACTTAACATCCTCCCACTTACGTCGCTACTCAGTTAGGGAACATGCTTATTTAAAGTTGTGCAATGCTCCCTTGTAATGTCATTTGGCTGCCTGCTATGTCCACTGCTTGTAAGATTCTGTGGAAGAGCAGCGACTTTACAAGGGAGCATTGTACAAGTTCCTCTTCTCCGCCTCCTCCCCCTCCCTCCCAGTGCTTCCCCCACTGCCAAACAGCTGTTCAGCGGCACTTAGGACTTTCTGGGGTGGGGGGAGAGGCAAGGAGTAGGGATGTGGTGTGCTCCAGAGAGGAGGTGGAGTGGGGGTGGGAGGAGGCGGGCCTGGAGTATTCCCGGCAAAATTAGCGCCTGTTCTTCTCTTGGGAAGCTGCTGCTGTGAAGGTGCTTCCTAGCATCCTTGCCTGCAGCGGGCTGTGCCTGTGTGGGGTAAGCCAGGGGCACTTCCCAATCACAGTATGGTAAAGTACATACAGTACATAATGCCTTTTGTCTGCCCAAAAATTATTTCCTTGGAACCTAACCCCCCGCATTTACATTAAATCTTATGGGAAAATTGGATTCGTTTACCATCATTTCACTTAAAGTTGCATTTTTCAGGAACATAACTACAACGTTAAATGAGGAGTTACTGTATCTCATTCAGTAGGGACCTACATGGAAAATCCCAGAGGCACCTCACATTGCTCTTGATCTGGCCAGCTGAGGTTAACAAGTTGATATCATTATCTGCTCTAAGGTATCTTTTGTTTCATCATTGTCATTTAGAAAAAGACTTACATATTTTAGAAAGGATTCCAGTCTCTATTACACCAAGGTAAAGAGAATGTTTCATTATCTCTCTCTTTCTCTGATATAAATGGAGGAAAGTGATTTATAGATTATAAAGGTTCCCTGCTGCTCTCCTGTGTAATATGTGCCCCAGAATTAAACTGGTATGATGCATAAAAATGGTTTTTAATACAGAGAAGTATTTTTAAGCATGCTTTTCTTCAAAAAAAAGAGAGCCCACTATTTTGTGGCACTCTCACAAATTGGGATGCTATGTCCTAGTATTTTTAAACATGTTTTATTTATTTAATATATATGCATAACCTAAAGTGTGTCTACACTCTCTCTGACATGCACGTACACATAAAGGTGGGAGAGGAGCGGGGAAGTGCCACATCTCCACTCCTCCAACTCCCTCCCAGAAAATCCTAAACTGTTTGGCAGCGCTTAGGACTTTCGGGGCGGGGGAGAAAGAGCGGGGATGCGGGGTGTCCAGAGAGGAGGTGGAGTAGGGGTGGGAAATAGTGCAAAGCCATTCATAAGCTTTGGGTTGGGTTGTTTTTTTAATGTGTTTTACAAGCATGTATTGCTCTACATTTTATCTCTGGGTAAAATGCGTGATGAAAGCCTTGATAATAAGTATTCCTGGGAATTAATCCCAGTTCTAACACTGACTCATCCTTATTTCGAGAAAGAACTTCATGCACTGTCACTTTACAGTACCTTGTTCCAATACATTACAGAGAATCCATTCTATAAAGTGGAGTCCCTCAGCTAGACTAAATAATAAACTGCTTCAAGGAGGGGTTTACTGCTGAGGTTTCTTAAAGATTTTATTATTTTATAGTAAAATTGAAGGAAATTTGGTAATGAAAAAGTAATTCCAAATTGAAATATCTGGGTTTCATTTCAAAAATGTCAAAACAAAATGTTTAGATTTATTTATTTATTTATTTACTGAAATTGTTTAGGTTGAATTGAATCTATATTTTTCCCTGGGGGGGGGGGAGGAAGAAGTTTTGGTCAAAAAAATCTCACCCAGTTCCAACTTTAATATAAAATATATCTGATTTGTGCAGCCTGAGATTTAAGTTCTTTCATTTCCCTCATTGCTTGTGAAGACCTCAGGATTTCAGAGACCATTTCCTTTCCTGACTTCTCAAAAATATTTGCAGCAGGATTTAAATGACTGTGCTGAAGTATACATGGTAAATCACAGAATAAAAGGACTGGAGGACCTCAAGAGGTGATCTAATCCAGTCCCCAGCACTCATGGCAGGACTAAGTATTATCTAGACCATCCCTGACAGGTGTTTGTCTAACCTGCTTTTAAAAATCTCCAATTATGGAGATTCCATAACCTCCCCAGGCAATTTATTCCAGTGCTTAACCACCCTGACAATTGGGAAGCTTTTCCTAATGTCCAACCAAAACTTCTCTGGCTGCAATTTAACCTCATTGCTTCTTGTCCTAGCCTCAGAGGTTAAGAAGAACAATTCTTCTCCCTCCTCCTTGTAACAACCTTTTATGTACTTGAAAATGATTATCATGTCTCCTCTCAGTCTTCATTTTTCCAGACTAGATAAACCCATTTTTTTTCAATCGTCCTTCATCGGTCATGTTTTCTAGACCTTTAATCATTTTTGTTGTTCTTCTCTGGACTTTCTCCAATTTGTCCACGTCTTTCCTGAAATGTGGCACCCAGAACTGAACACAATACTCCAGTTGAGGCCTAATCAGCATGAAGTAGAGTGGAAGAATTACTTCTCTTGTCTTGCTTACAACACTCCTGCTAATGCATCTGAAAATGTTAGCTTTTTTTGCAACAGTGTTACACTGTTGACTCATATTTAGCTTGTAGTCCACTATGACCCCCAGATCCCTTTCTGTAGTACTCTTTCCTAGGCAGTCATTTCCCATTTTGTATGTGTGCAACTGATTGTTCCTGCCTAAGTGGAGTACTTTGCATTTGTCCTTATTGAATTTCATCCCATTTACTTCAGACCATTTCTCAGTTTGTCCAGATCATTTTGAATTTTAATCCTATCCTCCAAAGCACTTGTAACCCCTCCCAGCTTGGTATCATCCGCAAACTTTATAAGTGTACTCTCTATGCCATTATCTAAATCATTGATCAAGATATTGAACAGAACTGGACCCAGAACTGATCCCTTCAGGACCCCACTTGTTATGCCCTTCCAGCATGACTGTGAACCACTGATAACTAGTCTCTGGGAACAATTTTCCAACCAGTTATGCACCCACATTATAGTAGCTCCATCCTGGCAGGGGTCGGCAACGTTCGGCACACGGCTCGCCAGGGTAAGCACCCTGGCGGGCCGGGCCAGTTTTATTTACCTGCTGACGCCGCAGGTTCGGCCCCCACTAGCCGTGGTTCACCATCCCGGGCCAATGGGGGCGGTGATAAGCCGCGGCCAGCACATCGCTCACCCGCGCCATTTCTCGCCACCCCCATTGGCCCGGGATGGCGAACCGCGGCCGGTGGGGCCGCAATCGGCCGAACCTGCGGCGTCAGCAGGTAAATAAAACTGGCCCGGCCCGCCAGGGTGCTTACCCTGGCGAGCCGCGTGCCGAACGTTGCCGACCCCTTATCTAGGGTGTATTTCCCTGGTTTGTTTATGAGAAGGTCATGCAAGACAGTATCAAAAGCTTTACTAAAGTCAAGATATACCATGTCTACCACTTCCCCCCTATCCACAAGGCTTGTTACCCTGTCAAAGAAAACTAACAGGTTGGTTTGACGCAATTTGTTCTTGATAAATCCATCCTGACTGTTACTTATTACCTTATTATTTTCTTGATGTTTGCAAATTGATTGTTTAATTATTTGCTCCATTATCTTTTCGGGTACAGAATGTTCCCTAGTCAAATGCTCTCACCACATATTAACTGGTGGTGACTTTTGTCTGACTTGATGGAGTAAGGGAGTTGCCTTTTAATTGTAAGGGTGGCTTGGCCAGCAGAGTGGAAGAAAAGGGGTAATTGTCCACTTTAAGGTTCCCTTTCCCCCTTCCCCCAGGCAGGTTACCTACTTCATTGAAGAGACAGAAAGCAGTTCATGCAGACCAGGGGTGTGTGTGTGGGGGGGAGGAGGGGTCCTTCCATCCTTCCCCCTACCCCACAGGTGACCAAAGGAGCAGGGGGGTATTTATACACATGGGTGTGCTGGCAAAAGACCTCTTCTTTCAGATATTGCACTAGATTTATCCAATTGAAGTTAATGTAGTCAATTTGGATTTCCAGAAGTGAAAACAGGATTTGGCTCTGTGACGCTTTTATTCTTCATTTCTATATCTCCTTTCAGGGCTGTAAATTTGAATATTTCTAGGGTACCTGTACCGTTGTGAGACTGGTGTGCATAGTTCACAGAAGTGTTGTTTCATGCTCGAGACACATTTCATTAAGGAAAAAAGTTCTCCCTGCCTGCAGATGTTTCACAACAAACACTACTAGATTTAGAGGTACTCATATATTAAGTAGAAAAGTTAGGTTTCAGCAGGATTGAACATGTGGTAATAGCAGGATTTTGTAAGGATCTTTATAATTCAATACAGTATAAGTAGGTATTTAAAGTAGGCACTCAGTCACAGATTCTCAAAGTTATTTAGGTGCTTAACTTCTATAGATATCATACTACAGTGATGGGTGATCTTAGAGAAACCTAAATAGGTAAAAACGTAGATGCTGTTTTGTTAGCATCAGGAATGCTCACAGTCCTAGTAGTGGAATTCTTCTATTTTATTCTTCCCATTTGTTTTCCTTTCCCAATAACTACCTGCTCCCTCTGTGATTCTTTCAGTTTTTACAGTTCAAACATTTTTGAAGTCCACTCATTTCAGCATAAACTAAGTTTAAAGCAAAATGTAAGAGCTTCATAGTCTCAAAAGCCATGTACAATGACAGTGGGAATAATGCATAAAGCGCATTTGGCAGTATGTATTTTAAAGCTATGATTCAGGAAAGCATCCCTTTTGGACAGTGTTAGGAACATGCTTAACTTTGACTATAGTGGGTAAGCACATGCTTAATACTCTTGTCATAACTATAAAGGGAAGGGTAATAGCTGTCCTGTGTACAGTACTATAAAACCCCTCCTGGCNTGTTTTCACCAGGGATTTGGTGAAGGTTTTTCAAGGTTTCCCAGGAATGGAATCCATTGAAATGGTGGCAGCCGAACCAGAGCTAAGCTGGTAGTTAAGCTTAGAAGTTTTCATGCAGGCCCCTACATTTGTACCCTAAAGTTCAAAGTGGGGATCCAGCCTTGACAACTCTAAATAAATGCTTCCATTAATATGGAAGGGAAAAATGTTCCCTTGTTTTAAAATGTACAGTGTGATATTAATGAAGCTATTGTGGCTTGTCTTGCATGTCCCAGCAATTAATATGTACAGTGCAGTCTGGTATCCTTTAGCTGAGTAATGGGAACAATTTTACTTATTTTGAGAAATCTCATTCTTCTTCCATATATCAGCTGTTTAAATCTACATTATGGCACCACCATGTGAGGAATACAAAATAATACCACAGGATAGTATCTTCTACATGCCCAAAGGCAAATTTCTCCCTGAATGAAATTAAATAGAGTGGTGATGTAGAGAGGGAATCAATCTTTAAAACAAAGAAGTATATCCAGTGTCTGTTTTGGCCAAAGATTAACCACCCAGATTTCCAGAGCTGTAAATCTCAGGAGATTGCACTCATCTCACCATCCCTGCACAAATCTTCCCACCCCAGAGGTAACAATTAATCTGAAAGTCAGCAAAAATGAGTCTAGTAGTCATCTCCCAGATCCTTGAACGTTGAGTATTATGCTACACCTGTGGCTTTGAAAGTGATGTAAAGCCCACCCTTGCCGTCTCTTAAAAGGTACTTTTCTGGCAAGGCCAAGATGATTTTATTGTTCTTATTAAGCAGTTTACGGTGCTTGGTGCTCCTGCTGGGGAGTGGGGGAAGCCCCCGCGACCCGAACATGCTCCCCAGCAGGAGCACCAGGTGGGCGGGGCAGGGCAAGCCTCCACGTCCCAACCCTGCTCCCCGGCAGGGTTGGTGAGGAATGGGGGCAGGGGGGACTGCAGGCAGAAGGGGGGGGGGTTACCATTTGCTCTGGCCCAGGGCCCACAAACCCCTAATCTCCCTTTAGCTGTGGGCATTGTGCTAATCACTCCTTGTAGGGGGGCTGGGAATGAATTTTTCCCTCATCACCCTATTGGGTAGGTGGAGTAGGATTTTTTCACCTTCCCCCAAGGTGGATGTCAGGGAAGACCTATTATGGTGATGAGAAAAGAAGGTTAGGCCATACGTTGCAACTCCTTTTGTAAGTGGGGGGCGGATGTTCAGTGCAGGTACTCCGTAGCAAAGGCATCTGGTGACCAGATAAATGGCCTGGTAAAAAAAAGTAAAACAGAGGTGCCGGTTAAAGGAACAGAGCGGTCTGGGGGTTCCTATGATTGGTACGACAGGGAGCCAACCCCACTTCCTTACAGCCCACCTTAATCCTCCTATGGGCGGGGGGGTGGATGGTAAGGTTCAAGCCATGGGTTGGCTAGGGGACCAGGATGATAAATGAAGGGGGTTGGTGGAAGTCGGTGGTAGTTGTTTGAATGAACATAGAGTTGCCTGCACTGTACACTTTTATCTGCCAGGTAGTCCCAGACATCTAATAATAAAGTTGCAGCATGATTAAATTCATATCCAGTGTCTCCTGTCCTTCTTTCAGTATAGCCGGACAACCGCTGGACTAATTGGTCTTTTTCCTTTGTGTGGAGATGAGTCTTTGAAGAAACCTACCATAAAAAAAAGTGTCAGCTGTGTTTTTTCCTTTGTTTTTCCTTTGTTTTGTCAAGTAATAACTACTTTTATATAGATATATAACATTAGCATGTAAACCATTTTTTAACTCTAACTTGGAACAGCTTTCCATATACTTTTGTTAGATTTCTTGATGGAATAATCTAGATTTCCAAAATGTAGTTTGGGGATGTAACTTCATGTTTTGAAAGTGGCGAGCAGATGGGCATTGTTTAAAGTGCAACATGGCTGCCTGTTAGTAGAGCCATTTGGGCTCAGGTTTGATTGATTTATTTGCTAACTGGGTAAAGACATTGGCATGAATATTGGCTTGGCTAAGAGAATACAAGTATAGTGGTCTTTATAAAAAAAGTCAACATTTGCCTACATTTACCTTACACTGGTATGAGGTATTTCAAAATTTCCATCGGCCAACAACCATGGGCAAATTCTGACTATTCAAAATGATATATTTATGGTATGTGCTGTAATGGTCATAATAAAAAGCATGATCTAGGATTTGATATGAGTTACCTGCTTGCCTATTATTTTGCCACTGGCTATCATATGACCACATTTCTAGGGGTTTGGAATTTCTTTTATATTTCAGTCTTGATAATGAAGAGAGCTACCATTTCTCTGTAGAATGGAGGAAGCATAAAGTGAAAACAATCTTGAAGGAAATGAAATAGCACAAGTGCTTTCCTTCTGCTTTAGAAACATATCTTTCAACAGTACTTCTGTATAAGACTTCATAACATAGCCAGGTCCATTTGAGGATCATGAACAGGGGATCCCTACATTACTCATGAATAACACCACTGCTTAGTGGTTTAAGCCCAGTTTTCGTATGCTTAGATTCCCAGGAACAATACATTCCAATTCTGGCAGGGTTAAAACAGTTCTTCAAGTCAGATAAATTGGGTCCCATGCAGAGTTTTTTGCTTTGTTTTGCTCTTAACTTTGTGGGCCTGTTTGATGAAATGTAACAATGTAGGTCTTTAAAATGTAGGGCTTAAGTGCTCTGCATGATCATTATATATCTTATGACACGTTTTGCAAGAGGTAGGGGTATGCCCCAAGGTCCTGGGCTAAAATTTCTCCTCTCACCACTGATGTTCTGTGCAAAGGTCTGTCCCAAGCTGTCAGTCTGCCCACAACCAGTAGCAGAATTGCTTATATTGTTTGCAACTGTTTTTGCTCTTTGTCACAAGGGTTTTTTCCATGGTATTTCCCACCTGGCAATATGTGTGTTGGGCTAACTAACTATATGGTATGTATTGGGGAATATTCCAATTCCTTATGTTATGCTATCTTGACATCACACATAAGCGGTAGCCAAAATATTAGCATGGATCTGGAGCACTGGAAAGATTATTCACCTCTAACTCCTTAGCATCAGAAGGTATATTCTTGAGGAGGCGCTTGATGTTCCATTCATCCCTACCAAAAGAGACAACTTATGGTCTGTCTATGATTTTTTCAGTCTGAAATGCTGATAGAACTACTTGGGTCTAGGGCAAATACTGTTTCTTAATGTTCTAGCCTTCAAGCCACAGACTTCATTGGGACTACTGTAGGAAACATGAGTGAATACTTTTCTTTGTGAGAGTCCATATGTTGTAACACCCAGGTTCTTCTTACTACAGGCATGGAAGGGCCAAAGTGAGGGGAAGAGAATGTGGGGGCTTCCATTTATATCTTATTAGGGAAGCCCCAAAACTCCAAGGCAATATTATGAGTACTGGACAGGAACTTTATTATTTATCTGTCACCCAAAAGTGTGCCCCAGGTGCCTCACATACCAAATATCACTGTCCATGCCTTGCAAAACTTAGTCCCACTAGTAATAAGCAGTCCTAGTCATTTCAAGTGGACTAATCATGAAGTGATGCTTTACTCCATATAAGAAAGGTGGCAGATCTTGCCCCTTTCAGTAGGTGAAATCATAATTTCAGGCTATATACAAGGATGTATGATTAAAACAATTCTGCTTCCAGGAGATAAGATTGATGGAAGATTTTTAGCTTTTTTTTGCAGCATGTGGTGATTTTTAATAATCCATAGCATGATTATTCAGGCCAGGGATTAGGGCAGGTGCTGTGTGGTGATACATAGGGAAGCACAGATTGAATATAATTAATCTGTGTGCCAGATAAAACTATGGGGTCTGGTTTTTCACTAAAGAATCCCATCAAATATTTGTTACCAAGTTCTGCCTCTTCTGTATCACATATAACAAGGCATCATTAATTTATTCTACTGCCATGAAATGTCCATTATTCTACCCCACCCCCACCTCCGCACCCACACACACAACTGTGACTCATAGTTTAAAAGTACTTTTTGATGTAAAAAGGCATTGATGATTGGGGCTGACAATGATTATTTGTCACAGTGATTATTTTTGAGGATACATTTGTTTTTTTTCTCTCTCTCACTGCTCCCTGGGTAGCCTTGGCTCCACTCCCAGGGCCTCAGTTCCTGTGATTTTTGTTTTGTGTTCTTAAATGCAGGTGGTCTGGCTCAGTGCCTCTTTCTCCACCGCATATACCACAGGAGTGGGGAGTTTGTGTCTAGCCTCAGCTCCATGATCAGGCAAAATCACTCTTCCACAAAGAGCTTAATAATGCATTTGTGTCTGTTGAAAGGGAGAAGCTGTGATTTGGAGGGTGTGTGGGAAAGCCCACCAATAATCCATGTAGTGTCATAACCCTTGAGATGTGTTGAGTGGCAGTGTAGTCAGCAGGAACTTTGTGAAAAGGTGTTTCAGTGCGTCGGTCACTCACCACCCAGGCGGGAAAAAGTCCTTTAAGGAAGAACATGGATGGATGGATGGCTTGAAAGACTAACTTGCTTTTTTTTTTTGCTAAGCACTTGGCAAATCATTCTGCTTACAATCCAGAATTGTGTGCAGTAGGGGCATCTGTAAAGGCATAAACCAAAAAGCAAGATTTTCTGTCTCCACACCACAGTCCGTTTGTGAATAGTTTGAAAGAGCTGGCTGGAACATCCAGTGCTAAAACTTTGGACGCCTTTTTTGCCAAGAGAAGCAGAAGCAAGAGATTTTTTTAACCTATGAACAGAAACTAGGGTTGTCAGGTGTCCGGTTTTCTACTGGAAGGTCTGGTTAAAAAAAGGGACCTGACAGTGTCTGGTCAATAGTCCGGTTATCTGAGTAACTGTCCGCAATCAGCTTCCATTCCACTGCCGGGAGACCGGGAAGAGCAGCTGGAGCTGGAGGACCACTCAGCAACTGCCTGTCTCTGGCAGAGAGGTGCCAGCACCTGGGGGAGGGATCTTGAAATGCATGGTGTTTGAGGAGCGGGGTTGATGGCTGCGCTCGCCGCCCGGGCCCTTTTCTCCTTTGTGCCCCACCCCAGGGGTACTTCCCCTGTCCTGTCCCAGTCACCCCTCCCTCCATCCCTAGAGTCCTGCTCAGCTGGGGGGGGAGGGAGGTGGAGAACAGTGAGTGACCTGGGGGTAAGCAGGGGGTGGGGCCTTGAGGGAAGAGGCAGAGCAGGGGCAAGGCCTCAGGGAGAAGAGGTGGAGCAGGAGGCAGGGGAGGTTCTGGTGCTCAGTGTCTGATTTTTCACAAATTAGAAAGTTGGCCACCCTAACGGAAACCTGTGTGAGATCAAGTAGCATTTAAAAGCTGTGATCACTCACACCATTATTTCATTGCTGAAGTAAACTGCTAGCTGAAGTGAAACACTTTAACAGAGATGAGAGCTAGATTATTACAATTCTGTTGTACTTCATTTTTTTATTTCTCTGGCTGAGTTTGATGGAAAACTTTTTTCCCAAACTAGAAAGGTTGTTCTTGTGCAGCATATCTATCTGAAATTCTCCTTGAGACAGAATGCTTTAGTTCTCCTTGTGATGTGTGAAGTTGAGCAGCATCTTTTTTGAAGTAGATCTGAATAAAGAGAAGCAAGTCTGTAGTCAGAGGTTTAAACATAGAAGGAACTGTTTATTGCACAAAAAACTAATACAATCAGGTTGCACTTTTGTGGGTAGTCAGATGTCCAACATAGGGACTCATCAGAATACCTGTTCTTTCATTAAAACATGTCTGACTTTTATGCTCCAAATGAGGTGATGCAGCTTCTCTATGAGACAGTTGCAAGTTCAGTGATAACTTTCTGTTTTTACACACACATAACTTTCTGGAAAATTCTCCTTTTGAGATATTGATTTTTCATGCTTGACCTCTGACCAATTCTCTCTCAATTATCTCATAACTGTAGACTTATGAGTGTATTCTAATGTTTTAAGCTGTTAGGTCACCTTTAGTACTTACTAAGAATGCACTAAGGCCTTGGGTGGCTTAATAACATGTGCCACCTCTAGTCCTTAAAGTAGCTTTGTGATGCCAATTAGGGTTTTTTCTTTTAAAGCCAAAGCCAAACCAAAACAGGGAAACCAAATTTTTAAAAAGAAATTTGATCATTCAACACTAAGGCAACACAGATGAAACAATAAAAAATAGTTAAGGTTCCTTTAGCAACATTCAGCTTAGCAACATTGCATTTGTTTGTCCCTTCCTATTATTCTTATTTAAGAAATTATACGAGCCTGATTTTAGAGGTGTGCTGTTCACCTGCAGCTCCCACTATCTTCAGTGGGAGCTGCCAGTGTTCAGCATCTCTGAAAACTAGGCCTTACCTGCTCATTGTGATCAAGTTGATGTTACCTTTAAAATCTTAAGACCAGATTTGGCCCTTAAAGCTAAATACATGCAAAATCTTTGTGTTAAAGAGGGGGGGAGGGATAGCTCAGTGGTTTGAGCATTGGCCTGCTAAACCAAGGGTTATGAGTTCAATCCTTGAGGGAGCCAATTAGGGATCAGGGCAAAAATCAGTACTTGGTTCTGCTAGTGAAGGCAGGGGGCTGGACTTGATGACCTTTCAAGGTCCCTTCCAGCTCTAGGAGATAGGATATCTTTATTTATTTATTAAAGTTATAGATCATAATTGTATATAGAGCTTTAGAAAACCTTATGGATTATTTCTGAACTATAAGAAAGACTTCAAGTTGGAGTCTAGAACTGGGAAGCAGGAACTCCTGAGTTCTGTTCTTGGCTTTGACACTGATTGGCTATCTGGTATTGGGCAAGTAAACTTTCTCTGCTTCCCATTTCCCAGTCTATAAAACATGACTGATACTTCCTACCTCATACTCTTGTTGTTTTACAAATATTGATCATCACCATATACTGTAAATGCTAAGTGTTACTACCAGAAAGAGAACCCAATTACCTATGAATTTCCATTGTTAACCACTTTTCTAATGTGGCTATGGATTTGGTGGTGTGGTTTTTTCATTTTTTAATTTTTTTAAATAGAGATCATGCCTTCATATGTCTGAATTTGACTTTTTCTAATATGGATTTTTAAATGAGAAATATTTGGGCTCAGATATATAACTGTGGAACATCATAATGTTGTCATGAGATTTTCCAACTAGTTCACATGCGAGTTAAAATCTTCCTTTTCTGGAGGGTTTACATTGAAAATGTCTGTCACTCTTCACTTGTCACACTGGGAGCAGGGGACACAAGACCCCACAGGAGCAGAGAACGTTATGCAGGCACCACTCTGCCTTTATAGAGTCATCTCCATTTGAGCAAGTGACACTCTCCATAAGCCTCCAGGTACCTTTTCCATCAGGGGCGGTGACCTTGACACTGAGAGAAGACCCCCTGAGAGACAGAAAGATGTGTCCTTTTTTGACTCCACCCCCACCCAGGGTAAATTCAGACTAGCCTGAGCTAGATACACAAGGTAAATAGGTGGAGAGTGGAAGGAGAGTACAGCAGAGCCAGACTACAGGGCCTTCAGGACGCTGATCCCCTTTCTGCACAAGCCTGTGGGTGAGTGGGAGGGATGAAGGAGGGCTCAGCTGCTTTCCCAACATATGCCTAGCTCACAGAACCTTGTGTCAAAAAGGTTCTCTCTGCTGCAGAATCTAGGGCAGTCCAGCTCCGAAGCCTGCTTCCTCTCTGTTTATTCTCTCCAGTTAGGCGGTCTTCCCTCCAGACTTGACATTGCTGGCAGGAGTTGCAGGGCAGAGCTGGCTTCAGCCCGTTTCCAGGACAGACCACAAATCACTTCCTGTCTTGGTTAAGTGTGGGATTTGTACACCCCAGTTCTAGTTCAAAGGCATTAAAAACAACCACAATTGCTAAGACGATCTCCCCTGCTTGTCATTCAAACCATGTCACTTTCCCTCTGAGTCCCTTCACCAGCTCCCTCTTTTCCACCGCATCACATTAAAGATGCCTTCACCCTTAAGGCCCATCAAGTCTCTGTTCCTCCTTATTTATCCATTTTGGCATTTTACCACGGCAACCCTGGGCCCTTTATATTCTGCCAAGGCTCTAAGCCTCATCCATCGGTTTGTCCATTTATCCCACAAACATTTTCACAACACGTTCTTCCACACCACCCCTTAAGAATGGGTTTGCCTGCCCAAACTATCCATAAAGGCACTATGCAGTCCTCCACCAAATCCCTCCTCAAGTCTGTGATGCCTATGGGAGATTGCCAGCTGATAATGGCTATGTAGGTGGCCATACAGGATTACTTATTTCTGTATATCTATCTTAAAATGAACTATAAGTTCTTCAAGCAGGGATCATGTCTTCATATGTGCTTGTAAAGCACCTAGCATAATGGGGCCCTGATCCTGATTGAGTCCTCTGAAAGTCAAAGTGATACAAATAATAATGTGTGGATTTTCCTATCCATAATTATATGATTGTGTCATTTAGCAATAATCTCATGTGAATACACAGGTGTGGTTGTTTGTTTGGTTTGTGTCATAGCTTTATAATAGCGGTAAGTCACACTCCAGGCAATATGGGAAATCAATCATTTTTCAAGAGCTTGAATCCACATTTCCACATACATATACAGACCCGAATTCTCTGCTAGTGTAAATTGGTAGAACTCCATTAATTTCAGTGGAATTCCACCAATTTGCAACAGTAGAGAACTTGGCCTACTGCACTTTTGTTTCACAGTGTGTTGGGACTTCCTATTGGGCTGAGCTGGCTTTAGCTAGTTTCTGAGTTTTCCAACCTCATATAAAGGCAAGACAGACCTGCAAGGCAACAGTGTTTGAGAGTCTGGGAGGCACATTGTAAGGACAGCATTTTGTTAGGTAATCCATAAAGAACTGCCTCTCCGTGTGTGCCTAACCCAGAAGTGCACCTTGTATGTGTTGTACAGCAGAAGAATTACTGTGTATTTTATAGTTTTTTAAAAAGTCCTTGTTTCTCTACATTTGTTTGCCATTGTGCTGACATGCTCATGAGCTATATTCTTTGTCTCATTCTGACAGCATCATAAGTCTTCATTTTGCACTTGATCTCCACAGAATGGAGAGCGGCTGGAATACCAGATGAAACCCTGATTTAGGGCAAGTCTCATTGCCCTGCAGTTTGGACTACAGGCAGTTTGAATAGCAATGCACACCCGTGTGCTGCGCTGTAACTCCCCTTTGTGGATGCTGCAGGCACAAACAGAAAGGTCCCTAGATCAAATTAATGTAGTCCTGTTTGAAGAGGACTGAATTAGTGCAAATGCAGGATCTGTAAGTTTGTGCCTGTAGCATCCACATGGGGGAGTTACAGCACAGCACTTCAGTGCATACTGCCATTCAGAGCTCCCGCAGTCCAAACAGTGAGGCTGTGTAGACGTGCCCTCAGATTCCATGAACTTGCTTTTGAAGCTCTTAAATGTAAGAGGTACAATATTTACCACAGGTCTGATTAAAAAGCCCATCAAAACTAATGGGAGTCCTCCTATTGGGTTCAGTGGATTTTGGATCATATCTTGTGGTACCTTGAGTGTGCTGTTGTTTTATATACTGCAAGCAGTTCTGTGTTAAATATTCACTGTGTATATAAAACACTGGAGATGTGACCCACTCTGATTGTGCAGTGATTCCAGGAAAGAGAAAATGTGACCAAATGTTTTTTGGTGCATTTTTTGAGTTTCATACTATATTACTTGGGATTCTGCACACAGCTTTTCTCTTGGTACTTGCTTTTGTCCTCCAATTGCCTTAGTCAAAAAGTGTGCTCAGAAACAACATCAGGCTTTCTTCCAACTTTTTAATAGTCAAAATAATATACAGCCTGCAACTTATTGTCTGTACGCCTGGGAAACCATTGGTTCTCTCTCTCTCTCTTTTTTTTTTTCCTGAGAATCAAAACTTCTTAAGCCCTAGATGAACTTTTGTAAAGCTTCTAGAGAATCAGATCCAGAGTCTGATCTTTCTGATTTACACTAACTACATTGGCAGGATAAAGTGGCCTTAAAATTTACATTTGCACCCACTGTGAGGACAGTTCAAGGGGCCTTAATATAAATGAAGTTCATTGTGCTCTTCAAAGCTATATGTTTTTTCATTAATTACTTTTTGATTTATAGCATCAGGGGAACAAACAGAATTTTCCTGTATTTTACACTGTAGGGGAATCGCATCCTAAAGGCCCTGTGAGGTTCTGTTGTGCTTATTCCAGCTATTATTACAGGCCTAATGCCCAAGTTACATGACTGGAGCCTAACTCCTTTATAAATAGCGTTCATTTGGACAACCTGTTTAGAGCCCATTGCCCACACAGCTAGGCAGCTGATTAAGATTAATTTCTATATTTTATTCATTGTAATGAATTATCATATTTAGTCCAATTTCATAGCTATAACAGCAGTGACAGCAGGCCAAAAAAGTGCAGAGGTTTCATCTGATCCACGGAGGCACCAGAGTGATTCTGGACAAAGTGAAGAGGTCCTGCAGCAGTGCTCATTATACATGCAGAATAGAGAGATTTGTCTGCAAAGGAGAGCCACTGTGCTCTAGTAGTTGTAGAAGAGCAATGTGAGATGGCTGAGCTTCAGTTATTCTTCATACAGACCCAATAGGCTGTCCCAGTAACTGGGAAGAATAGGTCACATGGGACAGGGAGTCTGTGTTAAAGCTAGAGACTTGGGGGCACAGATTATCCTCATGCAGCAGAATGCTGATGGTGCAAAATCTGAACAAGAGGGTTGGGAACCATCTCTGTTTTGTACAGGGCTTAGCACAATGGGGTCCATGACTGGAGCACCTGGACATTACCACCATACAAATAATAATCATTTTATTTTATAATAATTCACTTGGTGTTGAGGATGCTGTCAAAGTCCATGCATGCTGGTGAGAAGAAGGAGAAACAGAAGGGTGCTAATGTGTACAAGTGCCATCTGAAAGGTATAACTTCTAGAACAGATAAGCTTGGAACTTTTCAGGGAATGTCATGATGAACTAGTAACTTTTTGTTTTAATCCCCTCATGTTGTGTCTCTAATTTATAATCTAGGTTTATAATGAGGAAGAAAGGGATGGCTGGATCAGGGAGAAATGGCAAGAAGGGAGCAGATGATAGGCGAGATGGTGATGAAACAAAATATGAAACACGTGAAACATGAGAAATATAGCCTCAATCATTTTGCTGATATGATTCTTCTCTCCTTTGTTTAGACTGTAAGCTCTTTAGGGCCATGACTTGTTTTAGTTTCTGTCTCTGAGCTTCCTAGCACAGTTTAAGGAGCTTGATGAAGTAACAACTTGACCTGCAGTAGGTATGTGGAAGGAACATTAATGTTTGATCATATTCCGCACCTGTCTAAATATAAAGCATGCATAACATTCTAAAGCGAGAGCAAGGATGCCTCTGGCAACACAGAAACTAAGGGGAGCAATAAAGAAAGTGATGGCATTTAACACACTGGGTCTTATCTTTCCCAAGGTGAACAACCACAAGCATCACTGAGATAAGTGATCCGAAGTGGAAATAGTGGATTAGAGGTTCTCTGATGCCATTGACATAATATACACAAGTTGTTTTCTATTGATTTATCCTTTACTGAGTTAATGAACATCTGGCTACTTTTGGGCTCAAAAACTACATGAGGATTAGACATTCAGCTGTACCTATCAATGTTAAATAAATGGCCTTCGATAAATATCTGGCTTTGATTGGAAAAGAGTTCTCCCCCCTCTGTTGCACTGTGTAAATGTAAATGGCCCCTGTTGCAAATTTAGCAGCAGCAGCATCAGTCTGAGAATCACTGTATCAATGAGGAATCTGGGACCAATTTTATAAGCCAGCTGATTCTTGGAGATACTATCTGCAAGGGTGAGGGGCATTCCAAGTGTCTTAGACGCAGGCCCAGTCCCTTAATGCCACAACAGCTTCTATGTTATTTAATTATTTTATGAATATGAGCTGCAAGACTCATGGACAGTACATTTTATAAATCCTCCCCAAATAGTCTTCACCATTTGTAATGTGACATTGCCTCCTAAGAAATCAGTGATATAAAACAGGTATGTGTGGGTGGTGTTCTTCACTCAGAAATCAACCTATTTCAGGGTCAGAGAAATTGCTTTAGCAAAATCCCCACATCAGTTAAAAGGTATTTTATTAGTATACATGCCTGAATCTCTCCAGTAAAAATCTTTTATAGAAAAAAATACTTTAGGTGATTGGGTTTGGCCTTTTGCCTGTTTCCTACTCCTTGTGTAGGGCCCCAGCATACACACACAATCCTCACATCAACATGAATACTACAATATGCTAGTTATTTCCCAAATGGCAGAAAACATCACAGGCTCAGGTATTGAATCACTCATGTAAATTAAGCCATTAAAAATAATGTTATAGTGCATAGGAGATGATACAATATGGCCCATTGAGTTTCATTCCACCCCAATAAGGCCAGTCGACTTGAGTTCTGTTTTGTGGTTTGGCACAGAAGCCTTTCATAATGTGTTGAAAGGGCTTCCCTCCCTTTTCTCCATCAGCTTTCCTTCATGGTGCTGTAACTATGAATGTGTTCTTGAAACAGAACATTGTGTCCAATATGATTTCTAATGAAATCACCCAGTAAGGAACAATTTATCATAAGTATAGCCTCAGGTTAATATGCACGGAGGCCAAATTCGCCTTTCCAGTTCCACACTGCTGCAACTCTGTTGGCTTCATGTGAGTGACTCTTGATATGCCTCAGTATAAATGAGAGGAATCAGGCCTGGAGACACTCTCTCTGTCACTCTATTTCCAGTCAAAAGTCTCATGGTCTTTCAAGTAACCCTGAACCACTGAAATTTTCTGGAACATCTACTTACAGTTGGAAAGCATGCTGAATTTAAAAGAGGGTTTACCATGGCAGCAGACAGTACAACTGCAGAACAGGCTGCAGTTTCAGGTTATTTTGTTTTTGCATCCGAGACCTTCCCTTCCAAAGAGCAATCTTTCCCTTACTATTTAGCCAGCTTTCTTTCTTTCTTTCTAAATAATTCCAGTCAAGATAATGCAAATTTTTGAGGAAACTGAGTTCCATGTAGCCGCTGTCATTCTGTCTGTTGCACTTTCCTTGAACATCAGGCTACCATGCATAGAAACATGACCTTGTGGAAAGCCCAAATCCTTCTGCATTCACAAATCAATATCCCCTAGCAAAAATACAGCAAAACCCAGCTTCCAACAATTATCATCTTGATACCCTGCTGTCTGAGCTGAATTCAGTCCTTATCTGGCTCACTGCTTTCTCCTGTACCTTGAAAAAATGTGACAGCCATCCAACTAGAAAGGACATACCGCAGTGTTAAAAGTGAAGCACACATTGCAGTGCACAGCCTCTTTTTAACGGTAGGCCAAAACATGCTGCTGATGGACTGTATGTGATCTTCCAGCTATTCCCCCCACAGCTAACAAAAGTGGCTTTATAAACCAAGACAAAATAAAGAATTACGTGGAATAGTGCTGTTTTTCTGTTGCTTGGTGACATCTTATGAAGTTGAAAAGAAGAGATTAGATCCAGATAAGAAGGAGGGGAAAATGTTTCTTTTCTACATGCTTTCACAATTACACATTTGCAAAGATCTCTTCTAGGATAGTTTCCAGGTTACAGCGGAAAACATAAGGTAAATCTTGAAAACTAGTTGTATATATATTTGACTAATTAATGTATGTACAATACCTTGGCCACAATGTGCTATATAAGTACTGATTTATTTTGTTATATATAAACTTCATGATGGGATGACATAATGTCACTTGAGAGACATGCATAAAAGAAAGCTTGACACTTCAAGAGATATTGGCTCCTTGTACCTAAACTTTGTCCTTAAGATGAGTATGGATGACTCTCATTCACTATACAAACATCCCAAGGGCAGAATTTGACAATAAATATGCAAAAAGAGCTTCTGGTTTTATTAATGAATTCTATATAGAGCCAGTTCTATATTTTAAACTGCCATTTGGTATTACAAACACATTCCACTTACAGCTAAATTCCATGCTTCCTCTCCTGTTTGTTGTAAAAATCAGACTTTTTTTCTTGTCAAAATAATAAAAGGAAACTCTGTCACTAGGTATAATAAGAAAGTTGTTATATTTTATTTGCAAAATAGGTTATAACAAAAATTCATTAAAGTTTTAGGGACAGATTTTCAAATGCACAAACAGCTTTTGACGGGAGGTAGGCACCAGTCATTTGTGCCCTTGAAAATTTCCCCCTTAAGCACTGTATCATTTGAGACTATATCCTAGTAGAAATTTTATATTTAGAAATATATTTTAAATGGTAAGCGTTCTTTTTTTAAAAAAAACTTTGCTTTCCTGGTCCCAACAAAACCCCTTTCCTCCCAATTATAGCTGGTCAAAAATTGGGAGGAAGAATTCCCCTGAATAGTTTTCCACTAGAAAAGAATCCTTTTATTCTTCTTCAATAGAAAAACTTTGTTTTTCTGTCAGAATTTTTTTTTTAATATTTCATTTAGAAGTGATTGTTCAAAACAAAATTAAAATTTTCATTTGAATCTGAAATATTTCATTTGGGGTTTTTAAATGAAAATAATTTGTGGGAGGTTGTTTGGTTTTTTAACTGTCAGGGTCTCCCTCCCCCACTGTAAAAAGGAGGTGGGGGGGAATTGTGAGAAATTGGAGAAAAACACTTTTTACTGTTAAGTTATTTACATTTATTACTGTGCTAGACAATAAATAAGGTGGGAAAAGTAAATTGCCCTTACATTTTCCCCACACTTTTTTCTCCCCCACTTTTTTCTCCCCCAGGCAAAAGTTATAATGCAAATTGGGAGAAACCTACTGTTTCAAAGTAAAAAAAAAAAAATTCATTTTCAAGTAAACCGTATTGTCTGACACACACAGTTTCAACAGAAATTTTTCAACCAGTTGTGCTCTCAGTATTACATTTGTATTCGTGGTTATTATATAAAATCATGCTCTACTGAATATAACTATCCCTCTGTGTAATTTCTGAAGCATAACTCATCAATCGGCACTTCTTGTGGTATTTATCGCCACAGGATCTGTGCTAATGCAGGTGATCCTACTATGGTTCCTGGGTAGTGGCTAAGTAGTCATCTACAACCGAGACCCAGGTTCCAGTCCTGTCACTGCAGAACCTCGCAATGTGATTTTGAGGGAATCTAGAAAATATCTCACATATTATATTGAAGCACTTCCAGAGAGAAAGGCTGGTTCAGTGGTTACAGAGAGCCCCAGGTTCGATTTCCAGCTCTGACATAAACTTTCTATGTGACCTTGGACAAGCCACTTAGGCCCAGATTCTCAAAATTATTTAGGCTCCTAGTTTCCACTGATTTCACCTTTGAAGATCGGTCTTAGTTTGTCTCTGTCTCAGTACCCCATCTGTAAAATGGAGATATTAGCACTTCCCTACCTCACAAAAATATTGTGAGAATAAATGCATTGAAGTTTCTGCCCCAACACCAGTCTTTTGAGGGTGGTAATGTTTCCCACATTGAACTCTTCCAGGATATTGTTCTTCTGTTAACGTTTGATATCTGAGACGTGCTGCAGGGTTGAAACAAACATGTTTACTAAAAATTTGATATGTTAAAACTGCTTCAGGCATAGACAGAAACACATCTCCCACTATTGCTCCCCCCCTCTTCCTCCTCCTCCCCACCACACACTTTTTATTATTTCCTTTCTAAAACTTTGTATTGCTATTTTTCTTCCAGCCCTGGAGTATTTTTAAAATATCTAATGCAGCTCACCATATTTCTGTAACTCTGGAGCAGACTCAATATCAAACCACTAATGAAAGTTCTTCATTTTAAAATACCCAGTGTTTAAAAATGGCTCCAGGGCAGGAGACAAGCAAGTTTTGTTCATATTTCCAGCCCTTGAAATGATTATAATTGCCAAAACAGAATAAGATATTTGAAATATAAACCCTTTATCTGGGATGTGTGGAGAATATTTCCATTGAATAAAAATAAGCAGTTTTTAAATTCCTATTCAACTCATCCTGAATTCATTCCAAGTTCCACAAGTGTACATGCTACAGTAGCCTTTCATCTCTCAGGGTGCAAACTGTGCATTCAATTCTGTGAGAATGGGAGCACTGAGTTCCCATTATTTTCAATGAGACATGGGCATCCAATTCCCTTAGGCTGATGTTTTCAAAGCTGCCAAATAGTTCTATATTGTTTCTAGGTTCTGGTGGAGCTAGTTGGCCTGATGACCAGAGACAGCTTCTTACTCGCCCATATTACCGGTTTACTTGCTCACATATTACTTTTATTGGTAATAGATTAAGCATGAGGACAAAGCCAACTCAAAATCCAGAGGGAAAATCCTGGCCCCATTCACATCAATGGGAGTTTTGCTATTGCGCCTGAATTTCACCTCAAGACTTTCATTGCAGGTTGTGTTCATCAGAGAGTGTGATTCATGCAAATCACACAAACTGGACCATGCATCCTGTTTTCAGAGAGCCTGACAATATACTAGTACTTGTTAGTGAGTTTAAAGGATTATTATTGCTTTTATTTTATTTATGGCAGCATGATGTACTAGGCTCTTTCCAGACAGATAGAAAGAGAAATTCCCTGTCCCTTCCCCCATTAGTGTATGCATGGATCAGAGGGCAGGAAACTGCCTTTAGATTCTATCAGACTGTTCTCAGGGAATTATTACAGTTGTAAAGCAGGACAAATTTTGGGCCGAAACTATTGATCAGTGTGTGTCAGGTCACACAAAAATTCTGGAAAAGAGGTGTTATAGGTCATGAGAGAAGCCCCTCAAGAAATTTTAGGAATTTTGTTTAACTAAATTGTCTCAGAGGAAGTATAATACTAATAATTAATAATGAATAAAAAACCCTGAAGTCAATGTATAGTGGATTTTGGATATATAGAAATTCATTTTAAAGAAAAGTAAAATGAAATTCCAAGTTGCATTATTGTATTATGATGGGGAAAGTGCAATTCTAATTAGAGCTGTGTGAATAGTCCAAAATTTGTCTTTGAATGCTTGTTTGACTTTTAAATGACCTTGTTTGCCCATGCTTGCACCCTATTTATGTTTATTTTCCACACATATTTGAACAAGTAAGCTTTACTAGTTTGATTTTTTTTAATGGAAATTACATTGCTGAGCTGTATATGTCACATTTGTAGAAAAAAGAACAGGAGTACTTGTGGCACCTTAGAGACTAACAAATTTATTAGAGCATAAGCTTTCGTGGACTACAGCCCACTTCTTCGGATGCATACAGAGTGGAATAAATAAGGTGCCACAAGTACTCCTGTTCTTTTTACGGATACAGACTAACACGGCTGCTACTCTGAAATTTGTAGAAAAGAAATTTTCAGTCTGCAGAAGCAAGTAGTTGCATTGGATATGCTTGCATGCTCATCCAAGAACAGAATAGAAAAAATACCCAGTGATTTATCTGACCAATGACAGCAAAGCAACACAGCTCAAAATTCTGAATATGGAATTCTTGCAGCAAACAGTTTGATTTGTGACCTTGAAGCAAAAGAGATTTGAAAAAATCTAAATGCATATGAGAAAATCAATGTAATCTGCTGAGATACTCCACAAATAGAAAAAGAGACTGAATTTATCAAATAAATTATCTTTGCAGAATTACCTTCTCAGCTCTAGTTTTCCATTGTGAGTAACTGAGTGAAAAATAATTGCACTGTGAGTCCAGTTTTTGAATCCTTACTGAAGTGATGTCAGTGGGTGGTTTGCCTGATTAAAATGGTACACTATTGGGCCTTCTTAACAGGGCTCCACTACCTAACTACTATAGTACATTCTCTTCCTGGCTGTTTTACTGCATCTTGCATGTGTGTCATAATTAAAACTAAAATTGTTTTAAATTCATTAACTTGTCTACAGGGCATTCGTTTTTAAAGTACATTTTTATATTTTTAAATTCCTAAATTACTATGGTGATTAATGTTGTTTTATTCTGCTTTATGTCTTTAATCAGTCAAGCCCAAACTCATTTCTAGATATCGGCCAAAATTTATTGTATAACCCAACTTTCTATCCAGGTACTATATTTTCAGCAAGCCTGACAGTAGTAGCAATGAAACTTGTGCTGAAACAAGTCACAACATATTACATTTTTGTTTTGATGGAATTATGATTTAACAATGCAACAGTTCTCTTCCATCTAATTTAACTTTGACAGTCGTTTTTGAAATTATGACAATAATATGTGAATATTAGGATTAATAAAACTAAGGACCTGAACCTCCATTGTTGTAGGTCAACATGCTTCCTATTAAAATGATGTAAATGCATCTCACCTACACCAAAATTATTCTCAGACCAACCCTGAATACTCAAGCTCAGAATTCCACAATCCCATTTAAGGAAAAAAATTTCCGAATTGCCTAAGTGACTTAGGAGTTTGAGTCCTATTGACTATCAATGAGACTTAGCCTCTTAAGCAGTTAGGTGCTTTTGAATTTTTTCCCCCAGGTTGATAGACTTATGTGCTATAAAGATGTACTCCCTGGAGAGAAATCAGTTCCCTAGCTAAAAGTCTATCACATAAATGTCACCCACACTGTGTCTTCCTGCCTGTGAAAGGGCCCCCCGCAGAGCTGAACATAACAGGTTCTTCACACACCCACTCACACAGACAACCATACATTTTAACATCCTAAATGCTAATCAAGTTAAATTTTTCTACAGGCTGGGAAAGAGAGAACTGTGGTGGTGTTTCTATTTCTTAAAAATATGCTCCTACAGCAATAGGGACCACATATTTAGCTAGATGAATAAATAGGGGACTCAAATGATGCAACTTTACTGACAGAAGTTGAGACCTGGTTACACAGGGCCAGATCCGGATCCAAGTGGAATTTGGAGGTGGGGGGAAATCTACCCCAGGGAATCCTTTCTAACTTTTTCCAATTGTGTATATTGGGACAGGACTTTTGGTGTTTAGGGAGTACTGCATGAATACTCATATAGGGCAGACATTTCCAATACCCATCATACTGCAATTATGTATCTCATTACCAAATTTCAGTGCTTTCATTTAAAGAGTTCCCCAGTCAGCAGGGATGCAACAAGTATTTCCATAGTCAAATGCTGAAATGCTTGCCTTATATCAGTGTGTGTGGTGGCTACTCGGCAGCTGTCACCACTTGACAGAAGACACAGTTAAAGTCACTGGATCTTAATTTTTGGTCCACCATTTAAGCAGCCAATAAAGAGATCAAGTATTTATACCTAAACTGTAGAAGAGTAAACTGTCCTGAAAGACATCTTACAGATGGAGGAATAAGTCACATTTTTGTTTGGAGCTCAGGTATATTTGGTGAAGTTATTATAGAGAGCTAGTAGCAGGACAACTAGCATTTCTGTCAGAAATATCTGCTCTTAGAGTCTCAATTGCTTAATTCTGTGCGTGGTTAGGTCATCTATGGTGTCTGGGTAAATGGTCTTAAAGTAATAGGCCAACATTTTCCAGTCGAAACTTCGGATTTCCATTCCATGGGAAATTCCAACATTTTGAATTTTTGATCTTTTTGTTCTGAAATGTAATGCAAAGTTGAAATTTCATAATTTCATTTTAATTGAAATTTCTGGGAAAAAAAATTAAATTTTCACCCTCCTGAAACACTTCATTTAAATTTTTTTCCTAAACAAAATTTCATTGAAACCGACACATTCTCACAGAACATTTCAATTTTGACAAATTGAAAATTTCCAATGGAAAAAACATTTCCTGAGAGAAAAAAACATTTCCTGAGACAGGGTGCTCAGCATGAGATATTTTGCACCTCCGTTTTTAAGGTATGTGATACCAGCAGCTGCCATTGACTTAAACGGAGCTTTGGGCATTCAGTACTTATGAAAATTAAGTATGATTTTGTCTCCAATTTGGCACCTAAACTGACACACGCAATGTTATATGTTGTTATGCAATATTAATGAACATGTTGCTATGCTTACTAATTCTATCTAATGTGTGCCTTGCAAAAGGATTCATGGTACATTATCCAAAACAGAACAGAGAGGGAAGAAGCTAAGACTACCCACTTTTCTAATAACTAGTGCTGCTTCCAGTGATCCCCATTAATATCCTTCCAGTTTTGTCTTTGGTAACCCTAGATAGATGCAAGTACTGCAGTATTTTCACTATATCCTATACCTGGTATAGGGAATATGCCGGGAGTTTTTCAGTAACATAATTCAGTTACAAATGTAATTGATTGAATGAGTGCCCACAACCGCTGAGCAAAATAGCTCTTAGAATGTGGTGGCTGGACAACAATAACACAGTAAAGGGTGACTCTTCATTAATGGAATATATATAATGGATGTAATTAAATGGAGATATTTCCTGAGCTGCAATACACAGGGGCCATCTGTTGAAGATCTTTTCTTAAAGAAGAGATAACATAAAACAAAACACAGTCATAATGAAAGTGGAAAACCTGAAAGACCAATATATATAGATAGATAGATAGATATAGATACCTCACAGATGTTGCCTAACTCAGATCTGTATATAGGATGTGATTTGAAGTAGCCCTGCCAGATGTGACCTTGGTTAACCAATCAAAAATAATAATAAAGGAATAGAAAGAGGTATCATGACACAAACAAGCAATTGACACTCCAGATTGTGGGGAGTGCTGCCATCGTTCTTATTCTAGTAGGAGGGAATTATACTTTCATATTTTTTCATTATCCTCAAATTTAAAACTTTGACAAGTTTAAAAACTTGAAACAAATGTATTCAAAACTCTGTGTAACAACTGTGGCCTGCTGAATGGAATTAGAATAGAGGAAGACTGGCACTTAAGCCAAATGAAACTAGTTGATCTATATTGATTCATGAGCTTGTCATCAACAAATACAAAAAGCTGCAGGGATCATAAATCATATTGTGTTATGAATAAATTGAGTTTCATAACTTAAGCTTGTGAATTTGCCCCCATAACAAAAATGCAAAACAAATCAATCAAAAGAAAAACCGCAAAGGAGTAAAGAATATTGAAAATGTAATACAGCATATTGCTACTTTCAAGAGTTCTCAATGAAAATGAAGAATTTTTAGATATTGCAGGAACACTGTCACCTTAATTGTATCTAATGCAATAATGGTTTCACAGCACGGAGCTACTGCTTGAAAAGAAAAGTCACCACACTCTTGGGCATGACTAGAGGCTACCAGAATCACCATGCTAGCAATGTTCCTGCTACATGTCTGGGAAGGGTTGGGAGTCTGCTTTATCTTACACCTTCTTTCTTGTTCCTCTTGGTTGTTATCAGATTACCTCTCTGTTTTTTTCTGATGCTCTCAGAGTGTGTATTTACTTACTGATATAAATCTTACATTATCTCTGAATTTTACCCTTTGTGTCTATAATACCTCAAAAGCAAAAGCTATCGCAAAAGCTGCACCTGGAAGGTGTAACACACTAAATAAGGATTGGATTTTCAAAAGGGAGTTGAATGCCCAGATTTCATTAACTCCCTCCACCATCATCCCCAACAACAACGACTTTCTCAAACAGATTTATTTTGGGTTGAAAATGTGTTGTTACAGCCCAAAGACACATTTTGTTATTTTTAAGTTCGAGCAAAACTCAAATTAAAAAACTATGAACAGATGCTTTTCCCAAATTTATTCAAAATTATTTGCTGTGCAGTCCAGCACCTTTCACAAGCACTAAATTCACACAATAAATTTTTTCTTTAAAATGTAATTACTTCTCCAGTTATTGTGGATATTGGGCCATCCACAAGATAAAATGTGGAAAATTCTGTCCTCTCTGCTGTTATTTTAAACAAATGTGATGTTTTAAATTAATTGTGTTAAGTATTCAGCTCTCTGGGTCAGCGCTTTTGTCTAACCTCCTTTTGAACCTTTTAGTTCCACCACTGTCCACAGAATGACAAGAGTTTGTATGTAGGCAGTGTTGTAGTCATGTTGGTCCCAAGATATTAGAGCTCTGTGTAAGCTTGAAAACTTGTCTCTTGTCTCAGAAGTTGGCCCATTAAAAGGTATTATCTCACCCACCTTGTCTCTGAGTTTGTATGGGATTTATTGACATCAGCCAACTGACATTATACAGCACAGCTAGAATGTTTTCACAAATTGTATCATGGTCTGGCTGGATTATTTTGGGGAAATCCATAAATGCAAGAACCCTGTCCCATAACTTCTTATTAGTTTGTATGGCTAGTCTAGACTTCCTAGAAAAGGTGCATGACAACTGTGAAAAGAGATCCACAATTACTAAAACAGACTTGTTTCTATTTTCTTTTGCTGAACAGTAACCAGTACATACTAACTAAATAAGGACAGCTGTACTTCTGATTTTTCAAAGGTGTTCTGGCTGAAAGGCCTGCCCCGTGCCAGCTACCCCGAGGAGGAGCCGAGCCTGCCCTTCGCTACCTACCCCGAGGAGCCCATGCTGGTAGAGAGCACCAATGACACTAAGAGGGCCCAGGTACCGTACGAGGGGGAGTGCGGAAGTAGCCCAGGGGCAGCCGACCCCAGTCTGGCTGCTGCACTGCCAGAGCCGATGTCAGTGTGTTGCGGCCAGGTGTTTTTCATAAAAACATTCTTAAAAACATGGCCAATAGTTCTTAATGTGTCTTTCGATATCAAACAGTATAAAACAACTCAGTGAGGCAAGTGCTATAATGTTGGTGATAGCTGAAATAGGTAATCTAAAACTGAATATTACTCATTATAAGTGGTTTCTATAAACATTTGTCACACTGCAGAACTCCACATGCTTTGCTATTTAGAAGATTTTCTATGTATGGGCACCTAAGGGATAATCCACTGTGGTAATGACAATGTCATTACATCATCATCCACTATAGTTGATATCCTAAAGTAACTGTTCAGACTGAGGTGGCAGGCATCCTAGTTTGTGTACTGTTTAAAGATTCCTGAGCTATAGAGAGGAAGTAGATAATGTTTTCACCCCTCAGCTCACAGAGAGCCGAGAATACTACTGCTACATACAGCTTCCACTAAGAGCCACATTACAACATTGATCCATGTATGAATTTCTGTTTGTCGACATTGGGTAATCTAACCTCTTGTTGGACCTAACCCTAAAGTTCATTGGATGATCTGAAACCTGTTAAATTCAGTGAGAAGATCAAAACTGAATTAGTTTAAACATGTACATGTATAATTCCAATATTTTTAATTGGGGGGCATTAACCTGGCCCTCCCTACGACACATGCATCAGGGTTGCTACACACAGAAAAACATCACGAAAAATATCACTCTAAAGGTTCTTTTAAAATTCAGTTTATAAATAGCAGTTACAACTCAGTGAAAGGCATTTCCTGTGAATTAATGATCCTCTGCTTTCCCTCAAGCCAAAACCTCTTTCCAGCCCCTTATTGTTCTAGGAAGTGCCCTCCAACCTGACCATTATTTCTTAATTGAGATAAAGAGCAAGCCTGGCTGTACATATATCAAGCTTTAGCTTGGTCATGCTACAGATGACCTGGCACTAATTCTCAATCCACACATGGCCAGAATTTATAGCATTTGCAATTAATGACTGAATCTGTGACATACCAATTACACAGTGACAAGAAACTCAGTCTTTCCGCAGGATATTGCAGTTGTGCACAGATTAGCAATTTTGGCAAAGGCTAATTCCTGAAATGTTTTCCTTTGCTCTGCTTATGAACAGGGATTAAAATTGATTGAATCTGAAGTGTTTCTTCTTGCCTTCCTCATCTAAAAGGAAGATAGGTAAATCAGTCGGTATTGGGTCAGATAGTGTCTCCAATGGGTGTCATCTTGGAAACGTAAGAGATACAATTCCAAAGCATTCAGAAAAGGAGGGAGGCAAGGAAGCTTCTTGGTTAAGTAGGTAGAGCGCTAAAGCTTTTTTTAAAAGAATAGACTTTTGCAAAAGAAATATATATGGACTTGTATCTTATTAATGTACATGATGGCACTCCGTTAGTAAAATCGAGATAAAGAGATTATAGGCAAACAAAGTGCTAATGTAAGTACTGTAGACTGCAAGTCCCATTGAATTAAAGATAGTTGTATCTGCTTTACCCAGGACTGAATCGAACTCCCCTTGTACATACTTTTTAAAAAATCCGCTCTCTCAAAGGGAATTCTAGTTCCCTAGGTGAATTTTTCCTCATTTTCTCTGGATGAAATAAGAGACCTACATTGAAAAAATATATCTTGGATATTAATGCAGCATCTAATATTCTCATAAAGTTCATTTTAAACCCTTGTATGTGAGAATATACTGCCAAATACAGCCTGAAATCACTTATTGAATAACATAGCAGAATCTCATTTAAAGTTACTCTAAGGAAAAGAACAATATTTGACATATATCCAACAAAGTTTTCCCCTCCTCCACCCCCAGTCACACTTGGAACATGGCATTAATATCTTCCAAGTGCATCCACGTTAATAGCAACCTTGCTGCTGACTTCACCATACGTTCAGACACTCAAAGGTTAGCACAAATTGCAGAAATACTTTAAAGTAAAGTATCTATTTATTAACTACAAAACACACCAGACAATATTGGCCATCTCTCACAAAGCCTTACCTTTTTGAGGACACAACCTGTATCTTTTTGTCTATTGCTAAACACCCAGGAATCATTTCCTTTTTCTATGGGAGACAGAGAGGAAGTAGAAGACTGAAAACCCTTATGGTGGTGCAGGCCTTCAAACCTTCAGCAAGAGATTCTACCGCCTTCATCACTCATGTATATAAAAGCTTCTCAGTTCACAATTTTAAAGGGCTGGTGTCAAATATTTCAGGCCTCACACTGTATATTGTATATGTTATGGTATACCAGTGAAATTAACTTCACTGAATTATAGACACTTATTTGACTTTATCAATAAGCAGAGGAAAAACAGAGTATATGGTTGTGATGCTGTATGATTGAATATCACCATTTATAGCTTTGATATTTCTACTATTCTACAATTTGCAATGAATCTTGGACAAAGTCTATCCTGTAAGGTGTCAATGGAAAAGTTATGATTTGCTAAATAAGATTATCCTGTTTAAATCCATGTATCATCACTGTATCTGAAGTTATGAATATTGACTATGTATCTGTATCTCAAATGTGTTTGTTCCTGGGGTAATACCTACAAGGTAGCTTACATCCAATCTCGCCAGCCCATTGTGAATGCTTTGCTTTAACAATGGGCCATAGAAGAAACTCATCTCCCCCAGTAAGCCTTCCTGTGGGTGCCTCAGCAAGAATATGGGTAATGGCTGCTCCTGTGAGTCATCAAAACATGTAAGGACATGCGATATGCTCATGTGACCCTGGAATCCATCTTAGAGCAATAACTTCCACAAACTGAGGCTGTGAGCTTAGTTTATGCCAGTAAATTTCCAGGCACATGGCAAATGGTATAAAAGGTGGGCTACCCCACAGCCCCGCTGAGGGCCAAACCTCCCCTACTACCAACGTGGGCGGAGCCACCGGGTCCGGCGCCCACCCCTCCGAGGTCACGGCCCCGACCCGGAAGTACAAAAGCCTGCCTGCAGAGCTCAGTGGAGGCCAGGCCGGCGGAGAGAGCAGACATTCCTGACCGAGCTCCTGCTCACCGGGCCGGTCGAACCTACCTCTCGCCAGGTACCCCGAGGAGGACGGGCCAAGCCTGCCCCGTGCCAGCTACCCCGAGGAGGAGTCGAGCCTGCCCTTCGCTACCTACTCCGAGGAGCCCATGCTGGTAGAGAGCACTGACAACACTAAGACGACCCAGGTACCGTACGAGGGGGAGTGCGGAAGTAGCCCAGGGGCAGCCGACCCCAGTCTGGCTGCTGCAGTGCCAGAGTCGATGTCAGTGTGTTGCGGCCAGGATCCCCACTGACAGCAGCGAGTTTCCGTCGCTGCTAGGGCCCCGGGCTGGGACACAGTGGAGTGGGAGGGCCTGCGTTCCCCCTGCCACCCACTCCTTGGGTGGCAGACTCCCCCTGTTTCCCCTGGCCTAGAGAGGCTGGGTACCTGTATAACTATTTGCCTGCTGCCCCGCCCTGACCTAGGGCCTGGGCTGCTACAAACCCAGACCCAGACCCTGCTTAAGGGCCTGGGCAGCTGATTGACTGTTTGATTACTGCCCCAGCCTGATTGGGGCTCGGGGCTCTTTTCGGACTGTAGCGAGGCGGTGGGCTACCCCACAGCCCCGCTGAGGGCCGAACCGCGGCCCCAAACTACTACACGGCCCCTGAGATATCTCCATTTTGCCTCTTTCCTGCTCTTTTAGTATGGACTTACAAAGAAAAGGAGCATTTTGAACTCTGACTGAGGACCTTCCAATCTTTTGGACGTTACCAGAGAGACTTTACAAGCTAGCAGACTCTTCCATCAGTGCTACAACCTAGGTAAAAGGACTTTGCAATTATGTATATTTATATGATCTATTAACCATTATTAACTCCCTTCTTCCTTCCTTTTATTAATAAACCTTTAATTTGCATCACTAAAGGATTGACATTAGCATGATTATTGAGTAAGATCTGAGCTATATATATTGACCTGGCTATGTGACTGATCTCTTGGGATTAGAGGACCTTATATGTGATGGAATTGGTTTTCAGTAGCCACTCATCATGGAGTCCAGTGTCTGGGTGGTAAGACACGGGTTGGAATGCCTAAAGAGACTGCATCTTTGACTTCCTGCTAACCGGTGTGGTGAGACAGAAGTTTACTTTTGTTAATGGCTTGGCGTAATAACCACTAGTTTGGGGTGAGACTGCAGCAGTTTGTCCTGAATCTGGTATTCTCAGCTGTGACTCACTGGGGCCTGGTGACAATGGTATGTAATTTTATTAATATGAACACTGAATAATTATTCTTGATACTAAATGGGCAGAACAGATAATACTGAAAATGCAAAGTTTCAAGTATCTGGGTTCCAGAATCTGAGAAAACGGGTTTGGAGGATGAAATTATGGCTAGGATGATAATGCCTGATTCAAACGGAGAGAGATAAGTGATGTAGCATGTGATAGGAAGATACCAGTAAGATTTAAAGGGAAATTCTATAAAATGGCAGTTTGTCCAGTTTTAACGTATGGCACTGAGTGTTAAGCAACAAAGAAGAAACATGAGCAAATGATCTGTTCCACAGAAATGTGAATGTTGAGATGGATGAATGGTGTAAACAAGAAATACCACCTGAAGAATGTGTATGTTTTAGACATACTCAAAGTAACATTCATAAATGAAATAATGAGCAAGTGAAGGCTATCTCAGATGGTTCGGTCATGTAAAGTGCAGTCCTGACAACTATTTGGGAAAGATGGTCAAGTAGACCAAGACTGAAGGAAAAAGACAGAGGCCAACCCAAGAAGAAATGGTGGGATGCCATAAATGGACACATTAGCATGTGGTGTGATAGAGGATATGGCATTGAACAAAGCACTTTGGCAGGAGAGGACTTGTAGAGCAGACCCCCATTTTATGGGATTAACACAAGGAAGAAGAAGATTTGACTTTATCAGTATCAATCTTTCCACCTTTCAAAACCTAAGGAGAATAACTAATTGTTCATCATTTTCAGGGCTGTCCTAGATGGGGGCCCTAAGAGTTGATAGTGGTCAGTTTACCAATATAAGTCTACTGGGAGAGATTGAGACATTTGGGGCTAAGGTACCCCCACTATGCTGATAATGCTAGTTCAATACTTTTCTTGTTTATCTCTGTCCTAGACTCTGCAGTATCATTGTTTTGCCCAGTTTCAAGATGAAATAAGAGTTTGGATGAAAACTAGCTGACTTAAGCTCATTCCAAATGAGAAAACGTCAGTACTGGTAGGTAGGAAGCAGCATCTAAAGAGACTTCTGGGGATTTTGACTGGTCCCTCAATTGAGAAAGTATATCGAATATTGTGAACCAGTGGGGGAAAATGATTAAGCCTTAATGGGACCTATCAGTGCAGAGATGACCCATGCCTGCCAACAGTGGAGGGGTGGGGCGCAGAGTGAGGGCAGCCAGTTTCAGCAGTGTTATTGAGCATGCTCAATCAGACTCTCATGTTGCCCCTGCATCAGTGCTCCAAGGTAACTAACGGTGTCTGGAAGTGCCTTGTATCACGTTCAGCCTGCTGGCACAGTGACTGTGACCTTACATGTCTATTATGGACCTCAAAAGAGTTAACCATACTCTTGATGCTGCCAGGCTGAGCTGTTTTCTGAGGAGCCCATGGAGGTGTTAGCCAGTGCACCTTTTAATTGTAGCAGGCAAGAGTGAGCAGATGACACCTGTGCTCCACATTCTCCAGTGGCTTCTTATTCACACCTGGGTGCAACTCACGACAATTGTCACCTATAAAGCCCTAAATGGTTTGGCAGTAAATAAGTGATCTTTGAAATGCCCTCTACCACTACGTCCTATTCGTGGTAAGTTCCATTCAGACAGTGGGCTCCTGTGGTCACTCCTCAGAGCTGAACTCCTGGCAGTTGTGGGTAGCCAGGTATTCTCAGGGGATTGTCCATAGATTTGGATTTCATTCCCTCTCATGATCTGCGAAAGCCAGTTTGACCAACTTCAGGATGCAGAAAAAGACACATCTGTTCAATTTGTTCTTTATTAGTCAGCAGGGAGATTCATCGTTGGTATGGGGGAAAAGGTTGGCGGTCAGTTAATTGGCTGGGGATTTACTGGCAGGTGGGGATGAGGGGTGGGGAATATCTAGTGTTGTTTTATTGTTAACTGTTGTCCTTTTGCCCATAGGCTGCATGACCACGGCTGAATAATAAGGAAGTCTGAAATATGACCTGAGAAAAGTAAATCCTGTATGAATCAGCTTTTTATTCATATTTAGATATTTGAGGTTGAAATTACAGTTCCTGTAATAAAACCTTCCAGCAAGTTGCTGGGATTTTCTCAAGCAGAATTAGAGCAGCCAACATGAACATTTTAGCTGACCTATGAAGTCCAGTATGTGATATTGCCCATAAGGTATTCATGTATGCCCTGAAGAACATGTTAATGTCCTGTGCATGTCCTTTGGGATTTTTCTTGCCACATTAATATTATAAGCATTATTGTCCATAGGGCTTTTGGGGGGGATGAGAACAGAGGAATGGGCAGAAGGAGAGAGGAAGAATGTATGTCTAATGTAAATCACAGTTACTGTAAAAAAGCCATTTAAGATAAAAATGAACATACAGACATCTATCACAATTTGTAATCATGCCCTGTTAGAATCTTTTCGGCAGCATTGTACAAAGAGTGGCTAATCCTCCTTAATCCTTTAGCAGGCATTGCAATAACATTCACCATGCTGAACTAATTTAGTAGTAGTGTGAATTATACTGCCTATGGTGTGGTACAGCTCTAAGACATGAAAGGGTTTCATGAGGTGGTGGGGGGAGAATGTTGGAAGAAGGTCAAGAAAAAAAAATTGATGAAAGAGCAGATACTCAAAGCCTGCCAAAGGAAATAGAAAGTTTTAAATTGGTTTTAGTTGTAGCAAAAAAAAAAAAAAAAAAAGGCCCTTTTTCTTTAAACAGTAAATTGGGTGCTCATAGGTTTATTCCTCAGTAGGGATCTCATTAAGTCAAATTAATGGCTTTTAAAAGCTCCTATCCTGGACACAAGATCAGATTTGACAAGAAAGTTCAAGATGCAACTGAACTACTTTACATTTTTTATTAACTATAGTAAAAGGATGAAAGATATATTTTATGGATTGTTGAAACATTTAAAAGCCAGTGACTAAAAAAGTAATACAATTTTAAATGAAAGAGGTGACAGGATCAAAAAGTTTTTTTTCTTTTGGATCCTACCCTAGAATAGCCTGGGAATAATAATAGATAAGTTCCACAAGTAGCTCTAAGCACCGAGACCTAGTTGCTATGCTGAGGAGACCATCATTTCAAAAAAGGAAATTTGAGAGCTACAAATAAATGTGGTGCAATCTTTCCTCCTCCTGCATAAAATTAATGGAAAAGTAAGGATGATCTAGTGTTTAGGGCACTAGCTGAGACTTGGGAGATCTGGATTCAGTTTCATGCTCTGCCACAGACTTCCTCTGTGACCTTGAGCAAGTCACTTAGTCTTCTGTGCCTCAGTTCCCCATCTGTAAAATGGGAATAATAGCACTTCCCTGACTCAGGGGGGTGTTGTGTGGATAAATACAAGTACTATGGTGATGAGGGCCATAGCAGTAGCCTCTGGCACTGACCACTGTCAGAAGACAGGATACAGGGCTAGGAGGGCCATTGGTCTGACTCATTATGGTCGTTCTTATTTTCTTAGTACTAAGTCAGGCACAGAGAAAGTTTTGTAAAAATAAACAAATTCTGGAAATAATAACAGTAGATTTGTCCATGCTGTAGATTTTGAGTTAAAATCTACATTTGTGTTTCCAGAAGACTAGTCTGTTTTTTAACTAATCTACCTAGCCATAAACATCACAGAACTTTCAGAAATAAAAACGGGTTTTTATTGCTTTATTTCATTTTAAAATGCAGCAACTTTATGAAATAACTACAGCAAATTGTAAATGATATAAAACTCCTTATCTACCCAAGGCACATATGGAAAAGAGAGGAAATGTTTTAAAAACATTACTGTGCTCTTTTGTTTACCATAATATTTAAGCTAGATTTATGCAGAGGGAAGAATAGCAGTGTATTTTACAAGACAGCTTTTGTGCCCTAAGCCTACACTCACTGATGTCAATGGCAAAACTGCCTTTGACTTCAATGGGAGCAGGCCCTAATCCTGCAAACACTTATATAGTGAGTAACTTTATTGACTGCAAGTATGGTTGTGTATTTAGACTACCGGCAAAAATTTACAGGAGTACTTGTGGCACCTTAGGGACTAACAAATTTATTAGAGCATAAGCTTTTGTGGGCTACAGCCCACTTCTTCGGATGCATATAGAGTGGAACATATATATGCATCCGAAGAAGTGGGCTGTAGTCCACGAAAGCTTATGCTCTAATACATTTGTTAGTCTCTAAGGTGCCACAAGTACTCCGGTTCTTTTTGCGGATACAGACTAACACGGCTGCTACTCTGAAACCTGACAAAAATTTAGGACTTGACTGTAGGATTGGGCCTTTAAACTATAAACTCCTTGCTGTCAAGGACCAGGTTTTCTGTGTTCTGTTCAGTACAAAGCACACTGTCAGTGTTCAATAAACAATAGTAGAAAGGAAGCAAGAGCTGCAAAACCATAATCAAATCAGAAATTAAATTTGTGTCTTCTGCTAAATCTACTTCAGTTCTTTTGACTGTGTGCAAAACATGTATTTCTATAGGCCACCAAAGCTTGGCACGCTAAAAAAAAAACACCAAGGAAACCAATAAATTTAAAAGGACATTTTATTGGAGTTATTTAAAGTTTTTGTTGTGTGCTGCTCTTTGCCCTCCCCCCACTTACTTTGCCCTTGGTCTGCTACCCTCTTCCCAGTAACAAGTTAGCAGGAGCTTTGAGAAAGGAAGCTATTTCTAACTAATTTAACCAAGCCAAACAGAGAGAAGAAACCAAACCAAGCCTATAAAATTAAAGGATTTGTTAAAGATCCTGTTTCCGCTACTTTTAACATGTTTAGTCAAGGTTTATTTTATACTAGGTGTTCTCCCATCTGTGCTTTATAGGCCTCTTCCTGTGTTAGTTCCTCAGGTGCATATTTGGGCAGGTTATTGTAGTTGAACTATGTAATCTGTTTATTTTTTCTTTGTGGTGTATGTGTAAGTGTTGCACAAATATTAAAATATCTACCCTGTCTGCAAGTAACCATAATAATTCCTTGAATACTTTCCAGGGCTTTTCATAAAGATTAGTATTTCCCCATTTGATATATGTGAAAAGTGAGACACAACACTTATGATTTCCCCAGAGTCATGAGTGAACTAGTGGCAAAACTGGGAATAGAGCCCTGATCTCCCAACTCTCCCTTTGCTGTTCTGACCAGTAGACACACCAGAAATGTAGATAGGCTTGAGCAAACTAATTCTGCAAAAGAAAGCCTTGGACTCCACAACAAAATTATCATTAAACATAGGGGGCCTATGAGTTTGAATAGGAGCTTGAGTGAGAGAGAATGAGGTTGTGGAACAGATAAAAACATTGGTGGAAAAGAAGAGAATCTGGTTTGGTTCAGAGAAATAAGGAAGGGTCACGTTGGCAAAGATTGTGGGGGAAGAGTAGCCATTGAGAAGTGCAAACATCCTACAAATAACTCAATTTTCTGAGATTATCCAAGTAGAATTTTCAAATATTTTGAGGTTTTCCTATTACCTTTGACAAATACTAGAGATATCTGAATCATACTTTTCTGAATTGTGTAAGCCCATCTGTAGAGAATATTAGAGGTCTATGCAGTCTGGAGCCATTGGATAAAGCAACTCTTTATGAGAAGTAGACCTATAACAAGGAGTCTTACAGTGTGGGTTTCAATGTCTATAGTTCATGTTTCCCCACTGCTAAATTGGTGCTAAATGAGATGACTATGAGCAGAGATCTTTTAAGGGTCACTAGAGAATGCTGGGCCTCAAATGTAGACCAAATCCTTTTCTTGATATTTGTTTACAAAGTATATGTAATTTTTCCTATTTTTTTTCAAGAACAAACACTTCAGTGTGTTTCTGAAAATAAACATTGCTAGCAACCCAGAAGTCATGAGCAAACCTACAATAAGAAACCCATGCAATCAATCCCGCACTAGTGAGAAAGCCTATAATAAACTAGTGTGTGATGGTGCTGGAGAAAAAAATATTAAATATAAAGTTACATATTTACTTTGAAACTTACAAAAGCTTATTATCAATGACAGGAGAAAATAATTGTAATAATCACGAAAAGACTTTGCCTGTGTCACTGTACACTGAAAATGGAATGTCTCAAAATGAGGTATAGTCTATGACTTTTTCTTTACTCCAGAGCATGGCACACATTTGTTATACCACATATAGAACTATTAGAAGGAAAAAATGACAAGATTCTACTGTGGTAGGTAAGTGGGTTTTTCTTTCCAATTTAAATCAGGTTTTTCAGCGAAGGGTCAGCAATTTTTTAAAACTTCTGACCGTTACATTTCCAACCATTCTGACCTCACCACCACCACCCAGGTTCAGATAACTGTATCTCAGCTTCCTTTGATGCATTAAGACTGAGATGCAAAGCAGGGCTTTGGAACTGTGCTCCGGCTCCGCTCCAGCTCCAGGCAAAAACCTGCAGCTCCACTACTCCAGAGCTGCTCCGGGCTCCAGGCTCCACTCCAAAGCTCTGATGCAAAGACCACTTGACTAATAAATGGAGATGGATAGCAGAAAAGTTTGTGCAATATTGTGTATTCTGCAGCTCCAGTGTCACTTTGGACTATCAAGAAGGTAGATATTTTCTCAGGCACAGGTCCTGTGGAAAAAATTAATATGTAATCATGTCATAAGGACTGTATCATAATATATGTGCTCGGGGGAGACAGACAGACAAACTGACAATATCATGAATGAACTTCACTGAATTAAGTTAAACCTTATTGAATTACTTTTAATACCTTTAGGGTCCATTATATTAAAAATGCAATTGTGTATGTGTTATTTTGGAATTGTATATATGTACCTTCTTTAGGAAACTGACAAAGGTTATGTTTACACTACGCAGCTTTTAGCGACATGGCTGTGCCGCTACAGCCGTGCCACTAAAAGGCGCACAGTGTAGCCGCTGTTTGTCCGAGCTCTCCTGGTGACAAAAAACTTCCACCCCCAATGAGTTGCGTTAGCTTTGTCAGCAGGAGAGCGTTCCTGCCAACAAAGTGCTGTTCACGCTGGCACTTGTCATCCGCACAACTTTTTGCCTTTTGAGGGGGGGGGGGTGTCTTAACACCTCTGAATGACAAGTTTTGTCTTTCACTTGGTATTAGGAACTTCTAAGAGCTTTTTGGAACAATACCTGTGAAGTGGATTTCTGAGGAAGTAGGGGGCGGGTAAGTGGAGTACAAATGCCCCACTTTGAATCCACCCCTTTGAAGCTATGTCCTTGGGAGGAAAACCCATTGTCTTCTAATTACCCACTCCCGGAAACTCCAGAGCAGAGATCCCTGACCTGCGTAAAGGGTGGACTAAACATGTTATGAGTGTGTTTATTCTGCGCTGAATCTGTGATCAACTTGTGACCACAAAGGAAATCCCTTGGTGGAGTTCTGAAGAGCTGCTCCCACGAGATCCCCTGTTGGAGTTGGGATGATCTCTGCTAAGCATATCAGCACGTGTGTAGGTTCCTTTATTGGTTTTAATATTTTCTCTGAAGTCTTTTTTTATTAAGAATAAACTAGAAAGAACTATGTGTAATTTGTAATGTTTGATAATCACCCTGTTATCAGTCTTTGAAGAGAAAGGAAGTAGGTGTGATTGGGCAGCTTGTCTCTGCTGAGACTATCATAGTGAAGGCAGGGAACTGTGCAGCCTGGAAGTACCTCTGTCAGAAGGAAGTGAGACATGGCCTCCACGCAAGAAAGGCAAAATCTGGGGTGTCGGGAGCCTGAGAGTGGGGGTCCTTGCTGAACCATTGAGGAAAAAGACCAATGCAGTTGCCCTGAACTGTGACAGTAACATTGCTTCTGAAGGGTCAGGATTGTGTCTTCCATATTGCTGGCATGGGCTATGATGTGTTGCTGAGTCAGTCTAGACCAAAGGTACTTGCAACATATGAATGGTAATCCAAAAAATAATGAAAAATGTCCTAAAATGGAATAGATTCTTCTCTTTGACCAGAACCCACTCTGTTTTGGCTATTGTGTGTAATCCCTAACCACTAAGTAGCTTGAATCTGCTGATTTAATACAATGGAAGTGGAAAGATAAATTTTAGCTCAGCTGAGTAAGGGACAGTAGTCCAGGTATTATAAACAGATATAGACAAGAATCCAACTAATGGCTAGCAAAAAGAAGAAGAAAAATCTATTTCAGAGTAAAGATGTTTGTTACTGGAGAACAATATTTTACTGGAACAAATGGCTGTGAAGTGTGTGAAAACCAGAGGAATACCTTAGCTACAAATGAACGTTGATAGCGGTGTCCCTTTTAATCATAGCAGCTCCTCAACTCCCATTACTCCCTTTTCCCATTCCCACAAGCCACTGTGGTTAAGGATAGGCTTCAGAAAGACTCACCTCAATGACCATTGTTCTAATGTTTTAAAGTTATTTTTTTTCTAGCAAAAAAAATCTATTTTTTTTTAATTTGGAGGCGTGTGTGTGTGTGTGTGTGTGTGTGTGAGAGAGAGAACAAAGCATTAGGAACTTAGGAGGGACTTGTTCAATCAACGTCATTCTGTCCTTTTGTGTATGTTCTCCTCCTGAAAGTTTAATCAGCATATGCCATTGGTTTGGCGGCAGCCTTTTCTCAGCCCTATCTCCCCAGCGACTGGTGTTACAAAAGTTGTATATAAAAATAGTATCCTATCTGATATATCTGTGTATATGGTAGTATATATAAAGAACATCATCTAGTGGCATATGAAGAGCAACAGTGTGTGTTGTATTGTTCATAAATTTGTAGATTCAATAAAGTTGATCATAGTATGGACTGCAAAAATGGCTTCCCATGTGCAATTCTTAACAAACTCTATTGGTTTGTTGATGCCAAAATCTGACTCACCCAGTGTGCTGTTGCATTATAAAAGCTGTCCCTGGTATCTTATATAAACATCTACTTCTTGAAAGAGAATCCAGCAGTTACAGAGGAAGGAAAGTGCAGTAATCACTGCTTTGCTGATGCATATTTGAATCTCTGTCTCTTGACTTTTAGATTTATCTTTTAGCTCAGAAACATCAGTTCTGTTAATTTCTCCTTAGCGTGGAAACTGAGAAAATGCATTTATAGCCACAAACCTGAATATTTAAAACACACTGTAACTAGGTTAGTGAGAACTCCTCTACAGTTTGCACAGTGCAACTGGCCATATTAAAGTTAGAAAATATCAGCTGGTGAGAAATGTGCTCCAGAAGGAATTTTATATGACTGTTAGGGTTTCAAACCTAATATAGTTTGCAAGCAGTTCTTGTTAAATATTTAGCATTTGTAGGTCTCTAATTTTTACCTTCAGTAACTCATGCCAGCATATTTTCTGGTACCATCCCTTGTATGTAGACAGCTCTCTTCATTAACTTGTGGGCAGAAAGAGAGGCAACTGAGAAGTCAGATTGTAAGATGTTACCAGTTCTATTATATGCACCAAATGATTGTGCCAAGAAGATAGCATCTGCAAATAATTGGAATAAGGGCACCTTTGAAAAGGTGACCCTTGATGTTTGCCCAGCATAGCAGCACACAAAGCAGCACCATGTAAAAGTGAACATTTGCCAACAGTCACTACACAGTAGTATTTGAGAGAGTGCAGATTTTCCCTACACATTAGTTATTTCTTAATCCATCCCTCTAGCATGTGCCCCCTCTACTCCTCTGAAGTTTTAATTCCTGTACCTGCTCCCTACACCACCTCTATTTTCCCCTCTCCTCTAACTTCTGCCTCTTCTCCTTTCCCCCCTCCTCACAGTATCTCCACTTTGCTTCCCTACCTCCCCCTTCAAATACCCCGACCCAAGGTTTTGGGTTTGCCCTATTTCTAATTTAAGCCCAGCTGTTGCTGCTGTGATTAATTTAATACAAACAAACCTTTTTCGTTCAAACTAGATTAACTTTCTAACCAGAAAAGCATGTGAGGGAGTTTACCTTTTGTAAAACTGAGTCTGGTCTGCAAATCTAATCCAACAAGTGTCACACTGCAATGACTATAGGAATCTATCAGCAAGTCCATTGGGTCTGATTCTCTCCTTCTTTACAATGGAGCAAATCTGGAGACTCTCCACTAAAGTCAATGAAGTCCATCAGTGTGAAAACCTGTGTAAGTGGGAGGATAATCAGGCCCTTTGTTTTTGCAATTATATTTTCATTTATTACTGAATATGAATACATAACAAATATAATTGACTATATATAAATATACACATCCATATTTATATTCTTTTGAAATTCATTTGTATATGTAGTGTCAGCTTTTGAGGATGAAATCTGAGCATTTTTTAAAATGATAAACATTACAAATCTAAATAAATATTTGTAAAAACCAGAGAATATAAGAGAGAACAAAAATATCTGAGCAAATTTTTAAACAATTTTTATGAAGTTAATATTTTAGTAGTACTGTCTGAGGCCAAATGTAAAGTTTTCTCTTCCCTTCTGTAAGGAGGAATAGGTATAATGTTGTTGGCAATCGCCATGTGATGCTACTGCAGGTGTAGTTGCTAGCTTGGTTTATTCAAATGTATTGAATTTAGATCTTGGAGAAATGCTTATTTTCAGTTGTGATGCAGTTCTTTTTAGATACAGAACATATCTCCAGTCAAGACTGTTCTTGCCTTAATCTGTCCCTCTGTCTGACTAAAATCCATTCTTAGGTGCAATTACTACCTAAAAGTTATATCCATGAGAGCAAAGAATGTTACAAGGTGCCAAAACATTACAATCACAATTAAATACTCTAAAACTTTATTCAGGCTGGACTGATCATGAAACCTAAAAGGACACAATGGATTTCATTGAAGTCAGTGGGATAAATCCTCTGATGTAAATGGGTACAATTCCATTTAAATCAGTAGGATTATACCAGCAAAGAATTTGATCAAGTGTTTTAACACTACTTAAATGAGTAGGTACAGCAGGATCATGCCCAAAGTCAAAAGTTCAATCTGGGATTATAGTCACAATAAACCTTGAGAGAATTACAGCCTTATATTCTCAATGATTTTCTCAAGTGTCTCCCTAGTGCTTGAGTAATGTGTTTAAACTGTTTTGAATAATATATGATAAAATGTTGAAGTGACCAATAGACTCTGAGCTGTTAACTTTCCAGGCAGAATTGGAATTATCACAGATTGTACTGACTCTGACAGCCAGAATTTTGGTTTGTCACCAAGAGTTATGTTTATGTAAGAATAACAGACAGACAAACAGATGCAAATCCGCTATTAGACTGTAGCCCCTGAATGCTTACAATTTCTTTTTATATGCAGGTGCATGAATTATTCAATCATTTGCTGCTTGTTGGAAGTATTTATTAAATGCAAAAGCAGATGAAATAATGTGAAAGGCCTAAGTTAAACTGACAAAAGCATGAAAATTTAGAAGAGACTGCCACGTTGTCCCAAACTCATCCCCTCCTGCCCATGTATGAGTAATTACAAGTTGATAGCTAGCCCAACATAACATAAATGCAGTGATACTGGGCACAACTGTGTGAATTGATGATGGAGTTGCAACCTTGCTTAGTTGCCCTTGCCAATTGCAACAACTCTGACTTTTCAGTTGGCTACACTGAGCAAAATGGATGCAGTATTCATTTTAAAACACTAATCAAGTGTTAGTCTATTAGTCTGGTAACTCTTTTTCTCTTCATTCTCTTTGTCTCTTACAGACAAACAACATTAAAAGAAAATGAAGGTTGCAAAGTCAGATTCCCAGAAGTTAAGAAATGCCAGAATTAAGGCTGCCCGTGCAATCTTAATTTGGCCCCCTTATAATACAGTCTTACATGATCACATACTGTTTTTTCTACAGGAACCTGCCTCATTAAGTCAGAGTGGATAGTGTTCACTTAATGAGTAGCTGTTCCATATTTTTTTCACTGTGTGGTCCCATGCCTTATTTACTATACAGTATTCAAACCCTGCTCGAACTATTGGTGAAATAAAATAAGAGATAAAATTTCTCGATACTTTAAATGACTGCTTCATGGAGCAGCTGGTACGGGAACCCACAAGGGGAGAGGCAACTCTAGATTTAGTCCTGAGTGGAGCGCAGGAACTGGTCCAAGAGGTAACTATAGCAGGACCGCTTGGAAATAGTGACCATAACACAATAGCGTTCAACATCCCTGTGGTGGGAAGAGCATCTCAACAGCCCAACACTGTGGCATTTAATTTCAAAAGGGGGAACTATGCAAAAATGAGGGGGGTTAGTTAAACAGAAGTTAAAAGGTACAGTGACTAAAGTGAAATCCCTGCAAGCTGCATGGGCGCTTTTTAAAGACACAATAATAGAGGCCCAACTTCAATGTATACCCCAAATTAAGAAACAAAGTAAAAGAACTAAAAAAGAGCCACCGTGGCTTAACAACCATGTAAAAGAAGCAGTGAGAGATAAAAAGACTTCCTTTAAAAAGTGGAAGTCAAATCCTAGTGAGGCAAATAGAAAGGAGCATAAATGCTGCCAAATTAAGTGCAAGAATGTAATAAGAAAAGCCAAAGAGGAGTTTGAAGAACGGCTAGCCAAAAACTCCAAAGGTAATAACAAAATGTTTTTTAAGTACATCAGAAGCAGGAAGCCTGCTAAACAACCAGTGGGCCCCTTGATGATCGAGATACAAAAGGAGCACTTAAAGACGATAAAGTCATTGCGGAGAAACTAAATGGATTCTTTGCTTCAGTCTTCACAGCTGAGGATGTTAGGGAGATTCCCAAACCTGAGCTGGCTTTTGTAGGTGGCAAATCTGAGGAACTGTCACGGATTGAAGTGTCACAAGAGGAGGTTTTGGAATTAATTGATAAACTTAACATTAACAAGTCACTGGGACCAGATGGCATTCACCCAAGAGTTCTGAAAGAACTCAAATGTGAAGTTGCGGAACTGTTAACTAAGGTTTGTAACCTGTCCTTTAAATCAGCTTCTGTACCCAATGACTGGAAGTTAGCTAAAGTAATGCCAATATTTAAAAAGGGCTCTAGAGGTGATCCCGGCATTTACAGAGCGGTAAGTCTAACGTCTGTACCGGGCAAATTAGTCGAAACAATAGTTAAGAATAAAATTGTCCGACACATAGAAAAACATAAACTGTTGAGCAATAGTCGACATGGTTTCTGTAAAGGGAAATCGTGTTTTACTAATCTATTAGAATTCTTTGAAGGAGTCAACAAACATGTGGACAAGGGGGATCCAGTGGACATAGTGTACTTAGATTTCCAGAAAGCCTTTGACAAGGTCCCTCACCAAAGGCTCTTAGGTAAATTAAGCTGCCATGGGATAAAAGGGAAGGTCCTTTCATGGATTGAGAACTGGTTAAAAGACAGGGAACAAAGGGTAGGAATAAATGGTAAATTCTCAGAATGGAGAGGGGTAACTAGTGGTGTTCCCCAAGGGTCAGTCCTCGGACCGATCCTATTCAACTTATTCATAAATGATCTGGAGAAAGGGGTAAACAGTGAGGTGGCAAAGTTTGCAGATGATACTAAACTGCTCAAGATAGTTAAATCCAAAGCAGACTGTGAAGAACTTCAAAAAGCTCTCACAAAACTAAGTGATTGGGCAACAAAATGGCAAATGAAATTTAATGTGGATAAATGTAAAGTAATGCACATTGGAAAAAATAACCCCAACTATACATACAATATGATGGGGGCTAATTTAGCTACAACAAGTCAGGAAAAAGATCTTGGAGTCATCGTGGATAGTTCTCTGAAAATGTCCACGCAGTGTGCAGAGGCGGTCAAAAAAGCAAACAGGATGTTAGGAATCATTAAAAAGGGGATAGAGAATAAGACTGAGAATATATTATTGCCCTTATATAAATCGATGGTACGCCCTCATCTCGAATACTGCGTACTGATGTGGTCTCCTCATCTCAAAAAAGATATACTGGCACAAGAAAAGGTTCAGAAAAGGGCAACTAAAATGATTAAGGGTTTAAAATGGGTCCCATATGAGGAGAGATTAAAGAGGCTAGGACTCTTCAGCTTGGAAAAGAGGAGACTAAGGGGGGATATGATAGAGGTATATAAAATCATGAGTGATGTGGAGAAAGTGGATAAGGAAAAGTTATTTACTTATTCCCATAATACAAGAACTAGGGGTCATCAAATGAAATTAATAGGCAGTAGGTTTAAAACAAATAAAAGGAAGTTCTTCTTCACGCAGCACACAGTCAACTTGTGGAACTCCTTACCTGAGGAGGTTGTGAAGGCTAGGACTATAACAGAGTTTAAAAGAGAACTGGATAAATTCATGGTGGTTAAGTCCATTAATGGCTATTAGCCAGGACGGGTAAGGAATGGTGTCCCTAGCCTCTGTCTGTCAGAGGATGGAGATGGATGGCAGGAGAGAGATCACTTGATCATTGCCTGTTAGGTTCACTCCCTCTGGGGCACCTAGCATTGGCCACTGTCGGTAGATAGGATACTGGGCTAGATGGACCTTTGGTCTGACCTGGTACGGCCTTTCTTATGTTCTTATGTGAATTCCTGTCAAATTCATGAATAATTTCAGATCAGTCAAAACTGCATTTGTTTCCAAATAAACTCTGTCATCAAAAATTCACTCACCTCTACTCAAGGGGATTAGTGGAGGTGACTGTCCATTGTCCCACTCTCCTGGCTTCACTCCCTCTGCATATATGCAAGAAAAGGAAAGGAGAGGTTGGACAGCTTTCCTGATCCTGTAGTGAGTGATGGGACATTATCAGAAATGGGGCTGAGGTACTGAATTCAGATCTAGGTTCGGATTTATGACACCTCAAAGGGGGATTGGGAGGGGAAGGGATTATATGATTTGGTTGCCTGTGATAGCAGAGGACTCAACTCCATGACTCAGGAGGCATCTTCCAGTCCTACGTTCTTATGGAGTGTGGCTCTGGAGGTTTGGTTCAGCTATTTATAACAATGGAACCAGTGGGGAAATTTGAAAGCAAATCCAAAGATTCAAAATCTCTGATAAATTCAGCAGTGTTGAGGTTCAGGAGTTTTGGTAACAGGTATCTGGTGCGTGAGATGAAGAAGTCAGAGAATGAGAGATGTGGGGAGTGAGACAAAGTTAAACCTAGAAAATGAGACAGAGAAAAGATCCAGGGTGGAAGGATCTTGTTCCATTAACTCTCCCATTCAAGAGCTGCTTTTTCTTTTTCAATAACTTAAGTGTCTTAGCCCAAAGTATTTCTGTAAAGAATGGAATCCTACTGCAACTGGTTGTTTCTGGCCCCATTGCCCCGACTTTATGTTGATATTCCCTGTAATAGAAAATGAAGACTCTGGGTGTAACCCGAATAACAAGGACTTAGTTCTGATGGAAGTTGGGAAACGTGGGGTGCGAACAGCCTAAAGTATTGGCTTGAGAATTGAGATCAGGTGAAATACAGCAATGTCCTTGGACAGGAGCAATTCTAAGAGGATGATACAGGTCAGGGTAGCCCTGGGGTATTCCTTTGGGGATGGCATCACCTTTCCATTGCTGTCTCTCCGGTCCTATCAGTGGGGTCAGAATGATGGAGCTTAGCATTCTAAATCAGGTTGGGACCTTTTATCTTTCCTTCCTTTGGAGCATAAAGTGTGATCCCCTGCTGAGATCATCTGGGTACATCCCACCTAATCAATTCCCTGCCATTCTCTCTCTGTAGCACAAAACAGAAATTTAATCTCCTGGAGGCTGGGAACAAGACATTTGGCTCTGATTTGGCCATATAAAATCCATCTGGAAAGATTCAAAAGTACACTGTCTTATATATCTAGTTATTCATAAAGTGGGGCAGAGAGAGTGTGAATGATTTACCCTAGGTCACTTAATGGTAAAGCTGGGAACAGAACCCAGGAGCCCTCTAGACCTTAGAGCTGGAGCATTGTCAACAGGAAGAGAGCATGCAAAAGGAGAAGGAGAGGAAGAAGCAGCCCCTGTCGGAGCAGGACTCCTCAGCAAAAAGGCAGCTCCAGCTCTACAGAGGAGAATCCTGAAAAAGAATGGGTACAAAACTTAAGGGGAGGAAGCAGAAAGGCCCATGATGGGACAATTGCAGAGACAGCCCTGCTGTGATATGATCCCCTCAGTACATTAAGGAAGAAGGAACAGCCACCAGTTACTGGGAATTTGGGAAATTCTTTAGCCAATTCTGATGAGGGAATAATCATGGACCCTTCATATTGGGAACCATATTGATCCTTATATGGGTGATAAGCCGGGTTGGGACTTACAGATCTACAGTACAGCCCTTTACAACTTCAGCTATTGAGCAACAAGCCATAGTAGGCTGTTATTGCCTATGTGAACCTGTCTCTACAAGGGTCTGACATACGTAACTTGCCACTGTGTTTCATGGCTAATGACTGATAGGAGAGAAATGTTGAGACTTGGGAATCCTGGGTGCAACTTCTGTTTCTGGAGGGGCATGGGCTCTAATGCTCTAAACGCTTCTGTCTCTGTCACCCTCTACATCTATTCCCTGCCTCCTCTGGTCTGATTCATCCTACTTGGCACCTGCCCACCTCTGCTCTTATTCCTCCTGTATTCCTCTGCTCTTCACCTCACCTTCCCCTTTCTTATCAAGGTCTCTGCATCTTACCCCCTGGCATTAGTCAGGTACTTCATCTTTCTTTTCCATGGTGCCAGTAGGCAGACATTTAGAGCACAAAAGAGAATCTCCCTGTTCTCAGTTCAAGTGTTGGCATCATAGCAGCTCCTGGCTGCTAGGAACAATTACAGGAGGAGTCCGTGCTGACCTGGTTTAGAGCATGCTCTCTCACTCTGTGGGGGTGGTGCATGTATCGTCTGGTTCTCACATAGGAGTTGTGTGGGGATGCAGCATTTTCAGTGCACATAGAATCTTCAGATACATTAGCTGCCAAATGCTAACAAATCTCTACTAAACATGAGACCAGACATTATACAGGGTTTTAAAATGGAAAGTGTAGGAAAGCTTAACTATAGGTGTCACTACCTGCTCTGCCTATAATGTATTTTTATAAAATACAGGGGAATACTACGCAGGAATTTTGGGAAAGTCACTACAGCTGCTTAAAAATACTGATTGCACTATATTAATGTTGATGGCACTTTCATTTTACAGTAGGCTGTTCGCTTATACTTTGGTCAGATTGGCTTCACATTGTGGCTTGGAGAACCATTTTGTTTCGGTCATTTTTCATACTTGTGGATAATTTTTTTTAAATCATTGATCCATTTCAAAGCTGCATGAAAAAACTCTCCAAGTAGATTATCATTGGTTGCAAGCTAACCAGTATATTTATTTACTAGAGCAGTTAACAGCTGCCTTTGATCAACATTATGGTGAGAATGGCCCATTATGGTAAGAGTGGCCCAAATGGTTCTTTGCTAAGATAATGGGGGAGCAGGAAGAGCTTTAGGATTATCAGGTTTATGTCTCTGAGTTATAGAGTTAAGAAAGTGTAATTAGTATATTTAAAGATGAGTCTTTACTATCTGTCACTGGCTGTTGCTGTAATTGATTTTTATTACATGATTAGCATATATCCTTACCCCTAGTTAGAAAGCCTTTGAGAAATCTTTGAAATAGGATACACAGTCATGTCAGAGTATACCTGTGCTCCATGCAACCTGGAGGACATCAAAGTAGAAGCACTTCAACATCAGTAAAGTATCTGAGACAAACCCCTGCCTTTATTTTCCAAAAAAAAAAAAAAAAGTACAGTGCCTGAGTAAAATGTGCATCACTACCCAGTTGACATCCACAAACAGCTCTGAATTTGCAATTAAGCATCAGTCTGTAAGTATGCCTGTGAGTGGCCCAGAATGCAGTTACATTGATCCAGCGCTTCAGCCTTACCATACTGGTTTCCTTTTACACAGCAATGTGTGCTGTGCACTAGTATGTGTATCATTGATGGCACATACCCACTGATAGAAAAACCATAGACTCCCTCACTGATCCCTCTCCTGTTCCAATTTAAGAGAATGAAGAAGTGACATGGGGATCTCCAGAAGAACATCCTCAGATTTCTTTTTAAGTCCCCTCCTGTGGCTTTTCATGTGGGACAGGTTCTGGGCCTTGGTATAGACCATAGGACATACCATTTTGGGGTCATGCTGCCAGAAAGTTCAATAATGGCTGTATAGTTACATGGGAATTTATGCTACAGAAATATACCTCCATAAACTCATTCTTTGAAAGCATGTTAGGTAGAGACAGTGATTCTCTGCTTCAAAATATGCATTCCTATCTTTGACATTCATAGCTGAAAGAGTGTAAGAGATGTGCAGTCTACAGATCTGTTCTCCTTTAGCGGATGACAGAAAACAGTCTGACCAATGGTCCCAAATGGTGTTGCACAAGTCAAGCGGTGTCTTTTGACACATTCTAAGTGGATCTGTTAACCATTCTGATTGTGTATAATGATTTGCTATATAGCATTAAATAGAGAAGATATGGATTCCATTCCCAGCTGTGCATGGCACCTAGGCACAAATTTTCAAAAGTAGCCACTAATTTCCCATACCTCAGTTTCTGGGTGCTCAGCATTAGACACCTTCAGCCTGATTTTCAAAGGTGCACTCAAAGACATTCATTGCCTTCATATGGTGTAAGCGGTGCTTAGTACTTTCTGAAAATCAGGCACAAGTTGTCTCAAGGTGGATGCCCATACACTGAAGCACCCAAAATCATTGGGTACTTTGTAAAATTTTGGCTTTAATCTGACTTTCCATTTCATAGAATTTCATAGAATCGTAGGACTGGAAGGGATTTCGAGAGGTCATCTAGTCCAGTACCATGCACTGATGGTACAACTAAAGTATTATCTAAACCATCCCTGACAGGTGATTGTCTAACCTGCTCTTAAAAACCTCCAATGATGGAGATTCCACAACCTCCCTAGGCAATTTATTTCAGTGCTTTACCACACTGAGAGAAAGTTTTTCCTAATGTCTAACCTAAAACACCTTTGTTGCAATTTAAGCCCATTGCTTCTTGTCCTATCCTCAGAAGTTAAGAATAATTTTTCTCCCTCCTCCTTGTAACAACCTTTTATGTACTTGAAAACTGTTATCATGTCCCCGCTCAGTCTTCTCTTCTCCAGATCAAACAAACCCAATTTTTTCAATCTTCCCACAGAGATCATGTTTTCTAGACCTTTAATCATTTTTGTTGCTCTTCTCTTGACTTTCTCCAATTTGTCCACATTTTTCCTAAAATGTGGTGTGCAGAACTGGACCCAATACTCCAGTTGAGGCCTAATCAGCGTGGAATAGAGTAGAAGAATTACTTGTCGGGTCTTGCTTACAACACTCCTGCTAATGCATTCCAGAATGATGTTTGTTTGTTTTTGTTTTTGTAACAGTGTTATACTGTTGACTCATATTTAGTTTGTGATCCACTATGACCCCCAATCCCTTTCTGCAGTACTCCTTCCTAGGCAGTGATTTCCCATTTTGTATGTATGCAACTGAATGTTCCTTCCTAATGGCATGTCTACACTTACCTCCGGAGTGATCAATCCAGTGGGCATCGATTTATCTCCTGTCGACTCCGGTACTCCACCAGAGCGAGAAGCATAGGCGGAGTCGACGGGGGAGCATCAGCAGTCGACCTACCTCAGTGAAGACACCGCAGTAAGTAGATCTAAGTACGTCGACTTCAGCTACATTATTCATGTAGCTGAAGTTGCGTATCTTAGATCGACCCTCCCCCCCAGTGTAGACCAGGCCTAAGTGAAGTATTTTGCATTTGTCCTTTTTGAATTTCATCCTGTTTACTTCAGACCATTTGTCCAGATCATTTTGAATTTTAATGCTACCCTCCAAAGCACTTGCAACCCCTCCAAGCGTGGTATCATCTGCAAACTTTATAAGTATACTCTCTATGCCATTTCTCCATCTGTAAAATGCAGATAATCCATAACTACATCCCAGGGGAGATTGTGAGGCTATATTAATATTGGTAAAGCACAGAGATGAGATCCTTAGATTCAAGGTGCTGTTGTAGCAACAGAATGACTACAATCCACAGCTGCCATGAAGAAATGTGTACCTAATTTTAACATAAGCAACGGGTAGAATTCCTTCCTGGTTTAACTCCATTGGCTTCTCTCATGCTGAGTTGCAATCTACTGCAGAGGCAGAATTTTATGGTTTTTTTTTTATTATAGTTCTGGGGTAGAAAGTGGGCAGATGACTCATAATTCTACCAAGAGTCTAATGCAACTCACAAATGTGCTTTTATTAGTACCCCATAACTTTTAAGCTTTTTTTAGGAATTGGGGGAAAGGAATCATTCTTAACACGGTTTCCCATTCTTCCTCTCCACCCCTCAAAAAGTCCTTAAACCTCCTAAGAGGAACTAATGGAGGGGTGAGAGGGAATTAGAGAGTTTTGTTAACACTTTTATTGCTTCCACTTCACTTTTAGCCATTTTGCGGGGGAAGGTATATATGTAATAACACCTTCCTCTGCTTTCCAAAGTGCCTAGAAACGTAGGGAGCATAATAAATAACCCATTTAGTGGTGAGCATTACAGATCACAAATCTCAGACACCCTCAGCTGGGAAAATGAAACTGACATCCTGGCTGAGGAACACAGTAAGGGCTGGGTTGTGGTTGCCTCACTTTTTTGCCATGTTGCAATGAACTGGAGGAGCAGATGCTCTTCGCAGTTCTGCTCCTACCTGAGTCACAGAAAAGAAAATCCCTGCAGTGATCTGATATTCTGCTGCCCCTAGGACCGTAGGATAACAAATAACTACTTGATATTATTACTCACTAGGGTTTCTTTATTTAAAGGGACCAAAAATATAATATAGTGGAAATCAAGAGAAGGGCTTCTGAGTTCAAAATTTTGGCCATTTTCTTCCCAATATAAATCAGGAGCGTGATAAATGGACTATCTTTTCTATACATTGGAAAATCCTAATTAGATGGAAAAGGAATATATTCTAAGTTAGTCTCATATTATTTTATGTTAGTATTTTAAAAAGTTCAATGTGGATAAGAGGATTCAACAAATACCACTTTAAATTGGACAATTAGAATATAAAAATAAAGTGAGATCAAAATATATCTCCATTGTCTTCTTTTTTTGCAAGCAAATAATACCAGGTTTTAAGCAGCATCTGTTCCACATATAGTTAGATACAGGTGTTTTTGTAAAGAAGCAACAGAGGAAAATGATATCATAATGGGTAAAACTTGAAATAAAATATTCAAGTAATTTACACTTACCTATCACTCTTTCTAGCTATCCAAGGAAGTCAAAATAGCTGTAACTAAACTAGGTCTTCAGATTTTGTTTCCATAGCAAAATGTAATTCAAAGAAAATAAAACACTAATATTTTATATTTTAACTCCTAAATATTTAATTACACTAGTAGGACATCTAAAATAAACACAATATAGAAATCAGACAGAACAATGCAAAGTTCCATCTAAGCTCGGGATGGGCAATTTTAATATAGTAAAGGGACACTAAAACCCTTTGACAGGCCAAGGGATGTGATGTGAAGGAATGTGTGTAATGGCCCTGGCATGTGTGATGTGGGGGGATAGGGGTCCTGACCCTGGGGCATGTGACCAGGGGAGGATGGGTCCTGTCCTGGGGGGTAGAAGGTCCTGGGGATGGTTGGAAAAGAGCCCACCTTGAATTCACCCCCATTCCTGTCCAGCAGGGTTGGGCCTGGCTCCGCATTCCAGCCTGTTGGCTCTCGCCAGAGCATCATGTGAGACATGTGTCCTCCCCTCACAACATCTTGGCCTGGGCACCACAGGATGACCTGCCATAAGCTGGGCTGAGGCGGGCCAAATAAACTGATCTGGTGGGCTAGATGCAGACCCTGGGGCTTCCAGTTGCTCATCCCTGATCTAAGCAGTACTTAGAAGAATAGCATAGAAAAAAAAAAAGGGGGGGGGCAACAAAACATGTTATAGTAGAGCTTCTTACTAGATATTGCTAACTGGAGTTTCAGGGTGAAATCCTGGCCCCACTGAAGTCTTTGGCAAAATTCTCATTGATTTCAATGGGGTCAGGATTTCACGCCTAGAATCCAGTCACAGTGAGGAACAAAATGGAAAAGTCAATACAGCCTCATCTTAATATCTCTTATTTGAAAGAGAGTTAATACGTAGTGAAATTCCCAACATATTGTAAACAAAACTTGACACCAGCAAAATAATAAATAGGTCCCGCTGGAGACAGAATGATCTAAGAGAAGGTCTCAGCTCTATCGCAGTGTATTGACACTAATAAAAGCTAGCATGTAATAATCTAATCTAATTAAGACAACTAAAATGCCCATTCAACATTACCTCCCTTTGTAGAACATTAACTCCTTATGTTAACCAGCTACAGTAACTATATAGGGCTATAGAGATATGGTCATAGTTCATTTCCCAGAGCCTTCTGGAATCTCCACAATTGGATTTTCTGTGCCTGTTTCTTAGGTCATTATTCTTATTTGTAGCACCCATTATATATTAGGTGCCGTCCATGGATGCAGGAAGACACAGTCCCTGCGCAGAAGAGATTATGTTCTAAGAGGAGAAGAGACATAAAACACTGAAATTAACTTCTAAACAAATATCAGTTAGTTCTAATGACCCTTTTCCTAGTAATTGTCAGGTGGCTAATTTCATCTAGGGATTCTGATAGAAGAGGTTCTCAAGATGTGATCTGAAGGAGGTGATGGTTGTGACACTGCAGTTTACTTCAGTGAGGGTGCTACTGCTGGGAGAGGTGCAAAGATAGAATAACCATCCTAAATATTCAGTTTAATTTTTTGTAAGCCTCTCGTGTCCCAGGTCAGAAGTACAGAGCCTGATTCTCATTTACACTAAGCCCCCTTTACACGTCTTTGGCAGTGCACCTACTTAAAGGCCTCTTTACCCTGCCAGATCAATATAAAGGGGCCTTACTGTAAGTGAGAACCAGGCCCACAATCTTCTGCAGAGACTATTCTGTCCTCCACTGTACCCATTCTAGCACCCAGAACAGTTAGTTCAATTAACTGCCATAGCCTTTAACACAGCAAATTAACCTGCAGAGGTCAAGTGTCCTGTTTGTTTGTTTGTTTGTTTGAGAATTATTGCTAAATCACTATCTTCTCCACTCACTGTATCATTTATTTTGTCTTCTGCAGAACGCAGCTAGAAAAGGGACTCCCATCGTCATCTGCAGCAGCCTGAACCTCCATCCCATCTGACTCTCATGGCATTAATTTGGATAGAATAACATCTTCAGCCCCACCAAAGGTTAAAAATTTCCCTAAGATATTTATTTACACACCTTTCTTTTCAGGACTATTGGAATTCAACACAAACCAATCGGAGCCACAGGGACCCCAGAGTTCAGTTACTGCTTTGTTCTTTGTTTTTAGTCCCTTATCTATTTGTCTAGAATAGGTCTATTATTTGGCTATAACTTCTGCAAATACAGTTGCTTGGGTAGATCCATTCAGTGACAGCAGCGATGCAGTAGTGGGAATGATGTGACATTTAATGCACGGATTGCACTTAGACTTGTTTAGTAGGTGCCACATCACACTCAGTTTGTTTCAAATACAACAAAAAGAGTCTTTGCAGATCCCTGAAATGAAATGTTTTGTTTAGTTAGACTTTTTGAATCTTGTCTAAACAAAATTGAAGTACAATTTGAAACAAAAAGTTGTTTTGAATCAAAACATCAAAACACCTTATTTTTTCAATGTCAAAATGAAATATTTTGACTGTTTGGAATTTTTTTTCCCCTTTCCCCCCATCAAAACAATTTAGCATATTTGACACAAATTCACAAAATGTTTCAGTCAACATGAATCCACATTTTTGCCCACCTCTACTCCTCTCCTCCTCCTTCCCCTTTCTGAACATGTGATGATGCATTGTGCACTCTTTGATTATTTAATAACTGAGCTTCCCCAGGTGACTTTATCCCTCCCAACAAACTTGTATGATAGGATATAGTTCTGAGTCATTGGTGAAATCATTCAAACTGCAGTAAATACAGACCAAAACAATCAAATATAATCATGTGAAACAGATATTTTTCTTTAAAAAAAAAGCCAGCCTCTGCATTCTTGGGAAGAAATCTAAAGTGATGAGCAACACAGATAGCCATGTCAGAATTCAGTCACAGAGAAGGAACACCTCTTGGCAGAACCCAAAAATTTACAGCAAGACTTGGCTTGGAAGATTGTGCTTCTGCCATTCTATGGGATTAACAAAATGTAGAATTCATGGTTCTGTCAGATACACAATCATGGAGAGGTCCTGTAGAATTCTGTACCAGAAAAATAATTCTCTATTAAATTCTATAGGATGATTTAAAAAATCTGTAGAGAAAAAGATCATTCTCATTAAATACTATAGGTTTTTAGAGTTATTACTATAGAACCTTAATGGGTGAGGCTTCCAACCATGGCAGTCTCCAGAGTGGCTTTTAGTGGATTAAATGTTGGCATCTATGTCAGCCACATCTTTCTCTTCTGTATATCTGTCTCCTGCCCCCTTTTTTCTTCTCCCTACTATGCAGTGGCTACTTCTTACATCACATAGAATAAAACTAGAATATCTGAGTGGATACAAATCTTTTTTCACAGCCAATTATGACTTGCTACTTACAAAGGAGTATCAGCCTCCAGAGCATTCCTGTGTGTAGCATTGGTATCTCTGGAAACACTCCCTTACAACCCACAGAAGAACTCCTCTATGTTTTCATCACTTTTTATAGCCTTTGAGTTCTTCATCCAGCTACTTGTGAATAATTTTAAAGGATGCTTTATCAGAACATCTTCAGCTCTACTGTTTCCAACTGGTTGCCAGTGAGGCCTGATGCTTCCCAGAGTGTAATTCATCCCTAGAAGAGGGCAGCTGGTGGTGGTACTCAGCTTCAAGATGCAGCTGGGGCCCCATGGAAGCCCCACTGATAGGATCAGTCCAAATCGTTACCTTGGCCATGCCACTTGTTTAGCTAGCCTTGCTCACTTTGAGGGATGTGCTGGCTCTTTGTGAGTTCTGAAGCATAGGGAAGGTTCCCACCAACTTGTGCGGCTCAAATCCACCCTGAGCAAACTTTCTACACCAGGGATCCTGCTCCTGGGGATACGCCACCATAAGACAACACAGCCCAGAACTGGATCCAGCTTCTTATAGGAGTAAAATAATTTTCTCAACTCAGGTATAATCAGAGTACCTACAAATCAAGGTTCCTAGAATTAGTGAAACTGACTTTCAGTAGTTACCTGAAGTAAGGCATCTCATTTTATTTGTTCCTTTCCCCTGACAATTGCACTGGTTTAGTCTACACATACTAGGTGGCTGGTTCCTTGCCTCTCACCCCTTCTGAAGTGTTGTGCGGTGTTTGCTGGATCATTCGAACTATTGCAGTGATTTTTTTTTGTCAGCCTCTGTGAATTTTCTTGAATCCTGTCTGTAGACACACCTTAGATGATCAAATGGAACTTCCTTCCCGTTCATCGTTGTCTATCAGCTCCAGTGATTTAGATCCGTTCTTGTGTTCCTCCTTCAGCCATCTCTCCTGTGCCTTGATAATTTTTTCCAGTGTCAGTAACAGAGAGGAGTAAACACAGCTATGCAGTTAAAGTCTCTTATTCTTCCTCAAGATTTCCTCTAGTAACTATTCTTTTTTAGTTCCTACCAGACTGCTTCTGGGATCAGTTATGTTCAGAGCCTCCTCTCTAAATGGTTTCATTACTAGTCTCCAGAACAGTCCCTGATCTGAAGATTGGCACAGAAATTATGTTAGGCCAGCAGCCCATGATGCTATCTTTCTGCTTTTAGTAGCAGGGCTATGAACATATTGCACACTATAGCTTCACAGGTTCTTTATTTACTATTCCCATTCAGTTAAGAAATAGTTTCTATTTGTGCCAGATTGGATGGTTTCATTCAGGCCTCCCTCCTGCAGGTCTGTTTAAGTCTCCAGTGCTCTGCACACCATATTCTGCTCCCAAACAGAAACCACAACAATCATTCAAGCATTCTGGGCCCCAAGCTATATAGCGCTGTGCTTTTGCCCTTGATTTCCTAGGATTCCCCCAGTGGCCATCTTTTTAATTACAGCTTTTAATATCTTTTCTTTTTATACACGGTGTTGTAATGGATGCCACTCCACTGGAAAACCCAAAATTGAGTTTCATCTCATAAAGATGCCTCGGATTACCTTGTTACTATGCAGGGTTAACATGTTTTTTCCTGTAGGCTATGAAAATTTAAAAACCACCAAAGTTATGTGTTTCTTGTTCTTAACTACTGAGTCTTACATTTATATGCCAGCCACACTAGTGTCATTAAAGCTGCAAGGTATGTGTAGAAAGTTCAATAGATTTACAGATTTTTAGGCCAGAAGGGATCTCTCTGACACTCTAATTTGACCTCCTGCCTAACATAACCCACAGAATTTTGCCCAGCAATTCCTGAAGTGTGGGAAATAATTCTTCCCTACTGTGAAAGTGAGCAAATTCGCAGTCACTGAATGTTTTATTTTCAATATCTGCATTATTCTCAGACACCTGGCAGCTAACTTTTGCCTTCATTTTCTAATACAGAAAAAAGCTGTGCATCTCCAATGGTTCCAGAATTAGAAAAGCAACTAACTAAACACAGCTTCATATATTTAACACAAACTCTATAGCACGAAGGGCAAGGGAGCTCTGCATAACATATGGATGCCCATAGGGCCTAGTTCAGGGGTGGGCAAACTTTTTGGCCTAAGGGCCACATTGGGTTTCCAAATTGTATGGAGGGCCGGTTAGCGGAGGCTGTGCCTCCCCAAACAGCCAGGCGTGGCCTGGCCCTGCCCCCTATCTGACCCCACCTGCTTCTCGCCCCCTGACGGCCCCCCTGGGACTCCTGCCCCATCCAACCGCCCCTGTTCCCTGTCCCCTGACACCCCCTAGAACTCCTACCCCTGAATGCCCCCTGCCACCCCATCCAACACCCCCCTCTCCTGACTGCTCCCAGGAATCCCTGCCCCTGACTGCCCCCTCCCGCCCCATCCAACCCCTCCTCTCATTTCTGACTGCCCCCCAGGGACCTCTGCATTTAGTACAACACATATAGGTGAAGTGCATGCAGTTCCTACATCACAAAGCACATCTGGTTTAGTGAATTCTGAAATGAAACCCACTAAGGGCCTGATCCCAAGCCCCCTGAAATCAGTGGGAACCTTTCCATATATATGCAATCATGCAAACTCTGTGCTGAAGATTTATTTTGGGATGAATTCACATTATACCAAATCTCACTCCAGGGAAAACGTGGATGGGTGGATCATGCACAGTCCCTGGCTCAAGGAGGAAGGATACTAATGAGGACTTGACTTCAGTCAAATAAATTATAAATAACTATAACTTTTAAACAACATACAGCGCAGTAAATAAAAGGGAAGGAGAGAAGGAGACTTTGTGTTCACATCTTCTGCACATGAATCTCAGCTCTGAGCTACAGAACTGATCTGTATTAAATAAGCACCCCTAGTCCCTCAAACCTTTGCTCATTATGAGAACCAAACTCTGAACCAAACATTTATGAAGTTTTAAAATTTTGAGATATTGCTACTGCTAATAATATTAAGTAATAACACCTTCCTTTCAACTACAGCAGTTGAACCAAATTAAGGCTGCCCTTCGGTTCTTTTATACCTCTTGTGGCTAGGTATACTAAGAATTGTAAGGGTTCCAGAATAGTGCTGCTGTATATATAATACATGTAACAGTACCTACCGGTGTGAGTGGGTACTAAATCGTGTCATATAACTTTAGGACTCTGGCACAGGTCATGTGACTGGGATTGGGCCATAAGACTTCCGTTTCTTTCTTGCTAGCTTGCATTTCTTCATTTCTGGGTGAGGCATTTATTACAGTATATCATTTTTCTATTATGACTGCACTGCATGGGCACATCAGAACAAGTTAAGGGAGTGGCACCTGAATTCCAAGATTCCTTGCTTTGCTGGGTTAGTTCAAATCTTTGACCTCATGCATATCCTCTGTGTGTATTTAATGTAAATACATTTATGTGTACACAATTTTCCTGTATGCTTTCAGAGTTAAGGCGTGCCCTGTCATTTGGAAACCCACAGGAAGGCCAAAGCTAAGCTGACAATTGTGTTTTAATTTATGGAGTTTTGACACATGATCCTGTTGAGTGGCAAGGTTTTTACAGACGGGACAAAAAGTGTGACTCTCCATCCCTGCATATAACCTAAGATCCATAGGGAAATTCCAGTGATCTTGGACCATGTGCATGGAGGGACTATACCTGCACATTATCTCCCAGCTCCCTGTGTCCCATATTCACATTGGGCCCTGGGACATACTCTCCCTCAGAGGAAGAGAAGGAAGGTACAGAGCCCATTTTCTCATTCATTAATTTGAATAGGATCAGTATTAACTTGCATGTGTGATTTTTTTGTACTTTAGCTGCCACACTAAGTGATTATCCCCTGGTTCCGTTGCTCCATCCGCCTGGCTATGCCCATCAAAGCATGCAGATCCCAAAATGGCCTCAGGTGGTTTCTGCATATTCCAGAATGGGGTGGATGATAATGCCACTTGAGCTCCTCTCCCCTCCCTTTTATGCATACTGGCCAGTTTTGGTGAGCCTTAGAATGCTTTCCATCCTCTATGTACCTAGAAGCAGAGGGAATGATTTGGCCTTCCGCCTTTATTTTTTCTGATCCTCACACAAAGCAGTGTGTGTGTCTTTGGCTCATGTCTCCATTCCCCTCAGACAAGGCCCCAGCCAGCTGGAAGCTCATGTAGAAACTATAATGTAACTCAACTAGCAGGCTTTTTATGTTGTTATTAAACAGCTGTCTAAATACCATGTAGATGTTTCTCTTAAGGTTGTTTTAGAAGGGTTATAGTTGAAAGTTTCAAGTAGGTTTATAATGTCTTATTTTGTTTGTAAAATTACATTTCTTTTAAAATAGCAATACATTAGATTTCTGCATTTCTTGAAAAGGCATTTGGCCAAACGCTGATTTTGTCTGTGGGCGTAAATGAGAACAGAGTTTGGCCCATTGTGTGGACTGTGTTATGTGACTTATGTGGGTACCATCACAAGCATCAGGAGTGCTGTGAAAAGAGAACTGGATAGCACCATATATATATTTATCCCTCTCATAAAATGAGGCAGCAGCTATTTCTGTATTAAGGGAGCTACCTAGCTAAAGGAATGGATGGATTACTCTTTCTTTTCCTGTTATTCAGTGCCTACATTTTTAGTTTCTTAATTTCATCTCATTATTTCTAGCTGAGTTATCATGACCCAGTCTAAAGTGTGAGGAAGGAAAGACAACATTAGAAAAAAGATTAAGTGTGAAATGCCTTACTGAGCAACTGGTGATTAGGATTATTACTTATGTCTTTGCTCTGCTCTTCTCTATTTTCTGCTTTATGACCCTCCCTTTTTTTAGCAACCTAGTTTTATATTATATGCTCTTCAGGGAAGGAACTGGAAACAAAATTTCCAAGCCTGGGTGCTCAAAATTAAACTTTTAAATCTATAATTAAGTAGTTTGATCTAGGTGATCTGATGTACAAAGGTGCTGGGAATCTGTATTGATTTCAATGGAATTTATAGCTGCTCAGAACTTCAGAAAATCAGACCACTTAAATTAAGGTGCCAGATTTTGAATTTAGGAGCCTACATTTAGCACCCAAAGACATATGAGGCAATGGCAATTGATACCAGTCAAGGATCTAGATTCCAGATGTGAAAATTTTGGTCTGTGTCTTCACTAGTTTTGTGAGGTGCTTAGCACATCTTTGGGCATCTAATTATAACAAGAATAATTAATAAATGTAGAAATAATTTAAGGAAGGTCACCAAATACTGATGAGGTCATTTCCCAAACATAGCAAAAGCATTCCATAATGGAGTGTATATTGTTAAAATGGAAGACCTTACCATGCCACAAATATGTACCAGTGGAACATTTTTCTCAAGTAATACTTGCTTCATGAACCCCCAAAAGATTATTAAAACTGCCTCTGCCCCACTACGATTCACAGTAATGATGTATTGCATTAGAGTGTGCTGCAGTGTATCACGCTACTTAAGGGAAGAGACTGAGAAAAATCATGTGACACAGAGCATGTAAAATCTTCTTTTAACCAATTGAGTTCAAATCTGAAAGTTGCCACTAACTAAGATCAGGCTTCTTAGCTTCCGAATTCACTAGTGTGAGGTGCAAAAACATCACAGGACAGTTTTCAGAGTCAATTCTTGAGTTGTCCATATTGTGCTATGATGTGTTGTCAAAAGGTTTTGCTTTGTATGTATCTAAAATATCACCTTTTTGTTTAGGAAAAAAAATGCTATTACAGCAAATGTATCAGATGTATTTAATTTGTGGTATTAAATATGTATACCCTGAGAAATAGGAACAAATCATACTGCTCTCTTAATTTTCACTTAACTGTTTTCTGTCCCTGCATCATAAACTATTGGCTATTTTATATATCCTCCAGTGTTCTGAAAGGAAGAGTGGAGGGCAAATGGATTCCACTACAAAAGGACAAGAGCTTGGCCTCTTAAGTTTAAAAGTTAAGGCTGACATACCATCCTTCACATCTACAAGTTTGTGCTTTTCTCTGAGAACTATGTTGAAGCATTATGACAACTGTGATGTTGTCCTTGAAACAAAGTTAAGAACACACACACTTACTGGAAGAGACCCACTGTCTACCTAGTGTCCTATCTTCAGCAGTGCCCAGTGTCAGATACATCAGAGAAAGGTCTAAAGAGTCTGACCCAGGCCAATGCTGGAGACTAAATACTAGACAGATACAGACTGTATATGATGCTTCATTTGTTTTGGTTGGTTGGGTTGGGTTTGGGGTTTTTTTTGGCGGGGGCGGAAGCGGAGGATTAAATAGGGAATATTCAGGGATGTACATTTTCAAAAGGCTCAGAATATGCCAATGCTTTATATACCAGTCATGCCTCTCAGTATTCTTTTTCACAGAAAAAGGGGAAAAAATGTGGTCACTGGAAAATATTCAAAGCTGAATCCTGCTACTTTTAACAAAAATATGAAACCAGCTCTCTATTCTAATTGAAGTTGTCTGGTATGTATGCCACACATATCGAACCTGTAATATATCTTAAAATTTCTAGCAGTGGGATGGGTTAGAAAATATGAGAACAATACACTCGTAGGAAAGATGAGGCTAACAGGGGCTTAATCAACTTAATTCCTGGTCCTCAGCTTTGTTTTTCTTTTGTTCTGTTACACTTCATTAATGGTCCACTGAAGGCAGGGGAACATGTTTAAACCTGAGTGCCTCAAGTTAGATTTCTGGTATATTCAGCAGCTGTCTATTAAAGGGGCAGCTACACAGACACTTGAGGCCCAACTCTGCTGCCCTTACTTACTCATTCAATTACATCTAGATACCATTCCACAACCATCATAGAATGTCAGGGTTGGAAGGGACCTCAGGAAGTCATCTAGTCCAACCCGCTGCTCAAAGCAGCACCATTCCCCAACTAAATCATCCCAGCCAGGGCTTTGTCAAGCCTGACCTTAAAAACCTCTAAGGAAGAAGATTCCACCACCTCCCTAGGTAACCCATTCCAGAGTTTCACCACCCTCCTAGTGAAAAAGTTTTTCCTAATATCCAACCTGAATCCCCCCACTGTAACTCTGAAAGCTAGTGGGCAATTTCACCAGCCTAGAAAGGGAAATAAAGTTCCAACCATTAATGCATTTAAGGCCTTTTCCTCAGAGCTTGTTTCATTGTTCACATAATGATCATATGTCAACTGAAAAACACAGGACAGTAATTCCCAAAGGCTTTCTCTCATTTAGCCTGCAGGCAGAGGACACACCTGTCCCCCTGTGATTTGGCTTCTCCTTTTACACTCAACCCCCTAAGCAGGCATGTGATAGGTTAGCCCTGTTGCATGTCTGAATTAATTATGACTCAAGATTGTCACATAACGGGTTCATGTGGAATTATTTAATGAAAGATTATCAGAGATTAGTACAGCATTATATAGAATACAGAAAGACTAGATACAGTACAGCATTATATAGAATACAGAAAGACTAGATACATTACCACCCATTGATGTGATGATGATAAAAAGCTGGCTATGTGTTTCTCCTTCACTGTATCTGGAGTGATATGGCAGATTCATTCCCCAACTAAGTTCCAGTACCAATGTCATTACTATGGGTCCATTCTGGGTCCATTTTGGTCAATTTCATGGCCATAGGATTTTTAAAATGGTAAATTTCATGATTTCAGCTATTTAAATCTGAAATGTCAAGGTATTGTAATTGTAGGAGTCCTGATCCAAAAAGGAGTAGGGGGGGGATCACAAGGTTATTGTAGGAGGGGTTGTGGTACTATTACCCTTACTTCTGCATTGCTGCAGGTAGCAGCACTGCCTTCAGAGCAGGACAGCTGGAGAGCAGTGGCTGCTGGCTGTGAGCCTGGCTCTGAAGGCAGCCGCCAGCAGCAGCGCAGAAGTAAGGATGGCATGGTATGGTATTGCCACCCGTACTTCTGCACTGCTCCCTGCAGAGCTGGGCCCTCAATCAGCAGCCACCACTCTCTGGCCACCCAGCTCTGAAGGCAGCGCAGAAGTAAGGGTGGCAGTACTGTGACCCCCTCCCCCTAAAATAACCTTGTGACCCTCTGCAAATCCCTTTTGGGTCAGAACCCCCAATTTGAGAAATGCTGATCTCCTCCATGAAATCTGTATGGTATAGGGTAAAAGCACATAAGAGACCAGATTTCATGGGACGGGGACCAGATTTCAGGGTCCGTGATACGTTTTTCATGGCTGAGAATTTGGTAGGGCTCTAGTCATTACATAAGGATTTCAAACAAAGGAAACCTCTTTTGCCAAAAGAAACATGTTTTGATGTAATTTCTATACATTTGTGTGTGAAGTCATGATTATTTATAGCTGAGAGGACTGACAACATAATATATTGCAGTGGGGCTTTCTTCCTCCATAATTATTCTTCCTAGCTGCTGTAGCAATTATCCCTTATCAGTTTCCCAGGTTTATATATGCTTACAGTAACTCCTCACTTAAAGTCGTCCCGGTTAACGTTATTTCATTGCTGATCAATTAGGGAACATGCTCCTTTAAAGTTGTGCAATGCTCCCTTCTAACGTAGTTTGGCAGCTGCCTGCTTTGTCTACTGCTTGCAGGAAGAGCAGCCCGTTGCAGCTAGCTGGTGGGGGCTTGGAACCAGGGTGGACCGGCAGCCCCCTATCAATCAGCTCCCCACTCCCCTAAGTTCCCTGTGCAGCAGCTGCCTGCAGTTCAGCTGTGCTCTTCCCCCACTGCCATGTGCTGCTCCTGCCCTCTGCCTTAGAGCTGCACCCCGAGCCTCCTGCTTGCTGTGCGGGGGGCGAGAGAAGGAAGAGGGAGGCTAATGTCAGGGTGTCCCCTTCTCCCCTGCTCCTGCACCCCACTTACCCCATCTTCCATAGAGCAGGTGGGACACACCAGGGCTCAGGAGGGAGGGAGCTTGCAGCAGCTGCGGTCTCAGCAAGCTGATCTAATTAACAAGGCAGTGTACTTAAAGGTGAAATGTGCATATCTCCCTCCATTCCTGCTGCCTTGTAGCGAGAGAGTTAACCCTTGAGGGCTCAGCCAATTGCTAATTCATCATTTATCAGCAAGGGAAATATCCCACCCTCTGACTCCTTCACTTCAACCAAGCTTCACAATCATCATCACTCTGTACCAGTATTAAATTGTTTGTTTAAAACTTATACAGTGTGTGTGTATAGATATAGATATAGATAGATATAATATAGTCTTTTGTCTGGTGAAAAAAATTTCCCTGGAACCTAACCCCTTCATTACATTAATTCTTAAGGGGGAATTTGATTCGCTTAACATCGTTTCAGTTAAAGTCGCATTTTTCAGGAACATAACTACAAAGTTAAGTGAGGAGTTACTGTATGTAGGCATATATATATATATATATATATATATATATATATATATAAAGGGAATGGTTTCCCAGACTATCTGGGGTTCTATGGACATAGAGGCACCGAAGATTGTATTTAACAATCTAACGCATAGAATTCCTGAATAGGATTACTTATCGGTCGAGGACCAGTGTTTTGGGCCTTAGAATGCAACATACTCTTTGTTAATATCCTAAAAATTCTAAGGAATAATTAATATATAAATCAAATACACTGAAAGGAAAGGACTAAATGGGTTAATATAGGGTTACCATATCTAATAAATAAAAAAAGAGGACCCTCCACGGGCCCTGGCCCCGCCCATTTCCCCACCCCAGCCCCGCCCCAACTCCGCCCCTTCCCCGCTCTAACTCCGCCCCCTCCTCCCTCCCACTCCCAGCCACGCGGAAAGGGCTGCCCAAACGCT